>NC_059085.1:16762539-16827539 GCF_020497125.1 Mauremys mutica
TATATCATTAGCTCTTTACTTTTTAATGAATGTAATCCCACAGCTCCCACAGTAAGCACACTACACAATCTGTCCCCAGAAATTATCTCCCTCTGTCCTTTTATAAAAACCCTCTGACAAACAAACAACTGATCCATACTTGACACATGTATCCATGTAACTAACACAATTTGCCAAAGGGCAAAAAAACTCTAAGCTCTATTTATTTGCCTTGTTGCTGAGTAACCTCAATGCTGACGACTAAAGTCAAGCAGTGAGCTATAAGAAGATGGCATGCGTCTCCTAAACTCACCCCCACTGCAAGCAATGGAGCTGCCATTTTGCTATTCAGCTTTAATTTCCCTGTCTCACAGCCTCATAAGTAAATAAAGACTGACTTCGTGTCAGAAATAGCAGTATTTAACTGTAGAGTTTAAAAAGTATGGTAATTAAGAGTGCCACAAGTCACAGGTGTGTACAATCCTAACAGATTGTAGGGTTTGTCTTTTTGAACCTCTCAGCACGTTTAGAAACTGGAGGCAAACAACAAAAGGTGTTAATAGCTTTATGGGGAGCACCATGCTGATAGATTACCCATTATGGTTACCCACTCACAGTGAAATAGCAAATAGGTTTGATCAATTAGATTTTAATGTAAAGTGGGGTTTGAAAAAACAGCAATGAGCAGAGAGACCTTTTGTTGCTAATGTGTCTGGGAAAAAAAGCGCTTAATTGAGGTCATAATAATATTAGTAGTTATCACCATCAATAATTTACCCTTATTTATTACTACATGGTAAAGTCCTGTCAAACAGGAATGGTCCCGGCTTTGTTATACATGTTAACATGAAGCTAGCTGTAGGATGATTGGTATATATTTCACCAGCTGCTCAAGACTGCGGGATAGCAAGAACTAATGATATTCTTTCTTGGGTCTTGCATTACACAACAGTTAATTTGCAGTATGCAGAAATATGTTACAAATACAATCGTCCTGCATAAAGTATGTGTAATAAAAAAGCATTATATCTGAAACAGTGACTGACTAATCTTGCCTGAACTATCTATCATAAGGAAAACCGTTTCAATTCCTGCATGATTTAGTTCCCCTACAGCAGGAGTAACATAAATTCTGTCGCTTCACACAGTTCCAATCACCTGTGATTAGTTATCTTAAAAAAAAAAAATCTAAATGAACATATAATTGTACAATTATAGATGCTAACTCCAGTGTTAAAATTTAAAATGTATTCGTCTCATAAAATGCCCCATTAATCTTTGTGTCTTAAAGGACATAGCTGTCCTGTAATGAGGCAAATGTAGGAAATATGTGTGTGATTATGGGTGGGAGATTTTTAGTATTATTTTGTTCTGAGAATAATTTCATTCCCCTAAAATATGTTTACCAAACTGGTCAGTGACAGAGTCCATTATAATTCACCGGCCATTAATTATGGAGCTAAACAAATCCCTTCAAAACAGGTTTTCTTATAACCTATGTTCATGAATTTATAGAACCAACTTCTGTAGGTGAGAGTGACAAGCTTTTGAGCTTACACAGCACTCTTCAGAACCTGAAGATGAGCTCTTTATAAGCTCAGAAGCTTGTCACTGTCACTAACAGAAATTGGTCCAATAAAAGATATTACCTCCCCCACCTCGTCTCTCTAATATCCTAGGACCATCAGGGCTACAACACTGCATGTATTTGTGGATTTGTAACATCCATATAATTACTGACTGGATCTGTACCAGAAAGGTTGGGCTGGAATAGTCATCCAGCCCTGTTTGTTAATGACTGCTATTTCCACTGCTCTGATTACAGGAAATGTTTTATTGAAAAAAATACAGCACACATGTAAAAAAACTAGCTGACTGGAGACGGTCAAGTGATGGCATTAGCCATTGTAGCATTTGGTGATGACAGTAAGGAAGCCCAACTTTGGGGGTGGAGTAAGTATCCTGGGTTGCAGACCAGTGGAGGGTATGCGCATGGAAGGAGGTGATGGATTCTGTCTATAAGCAGGAGGGAGCCAGCAGCTCCCTTGGAGAGCTAATCCACTTGGCAGCATTGAGATGGCTTCTTGAAGGAGCTAAAGTAGAAAGACACAATGGCATGTGAGGCATTAAAATGGAGGAATTAAACCTGTTAAATTGCACAGAGGGATTCTTAACTTTAGCTCTTTGGCAACATGATGTTTTCTCCTTCAGATGTTCCATGTACATTCATTCCCCTGATCAAGCTTCTGTAATTATGGAGACCAATTCCTAGAGATATTCACACTGCTAAGAAGTGTCTATAAAATGATAAAAAGAATGTCACTCAAGTTAGCCTGTCCTTCCCCTCCCCCACAGTCTTCCCTATTCAGTAGCCTTTTTGGTTGTGTAACTGAAATGCACATCTGGATTCATTGAATAAAACCCTTTGAGTTTGGAGATGCAACAGCTCAGGGCAAGCCTTCATTTGGAATTGGCTCTGTGGACCTTCCCAATGAAATCTGAATGAGAAAGGCAAAGATGCATGCCATTTAAAATGTTCAAAATTATTTTAAACTGCGGACCATTATTGTTTGCCCTGAAGCTTTAAGGAGACGTGCATTTTCCTTATTCCTTCCATGAAACACAAGTTATCCTGAGGCTCAACAAACTGACATGTGGTTCATGACAATAATAGGGCATCACTCAGCCAGTTTGTAGAGAACTGCCAGAACAGACTCTTCTGACTACAGTAGCTAGTGGGGGTTTTTTTTAGTGACATTTTAAAAGTTATTAGAGTATTAATTCTGCTCTTTAATGAATAATGCTTTTTTAAATTACTGGTCTGGTATTAACATAAGTTTACTACTTAGTGCAAGTGTCTTTTTTTCCCCATTTTACTATCCATTACTTCATTAAATCGACACTGAAAAAGACTCGTCTTGCCAAATTTCTCACTGCACGTTCAACTGTTTGCCCATGACAGTATTTGAATGCGCTTATTATTTCTAGTAAAGCCCTTATCATTTTCACTGTGAAATTTAAATCACCCTGATCCAACTCTTCTTAGCTAAAGTCAGCTTTATCAGCCACAAGAGATGTGGGATTTTAAAAAGATCTGGGTAAAGTCACATTGTTTGGATAAACTCGTTCAGGGGGTTCAGCAAATCAAAGCTGAAATAGATATGTATTCCAAAGAGGCTATAGGCTACTTGAAAACAAAGAAGTTAAAGCATAATTTTAAAAAATAGTTAATGGTATCAGTCTTTTTAATGAGAACATCCGCAATCCATGTTTTGAATTGATATTTTTAGCCTGCTATACTAATTCAGGTGAAATTTATAAAAACCATAGAATTGTTTACACAGGAGTAAAATGGTTCAATAAAATCTTCTTTGCCACATTGTCTGGTCAGTGTTGTGCTATCGAAAATGTTAATGGTTGCATTTATGCATTATCCCGTGATTTAAGTAACTGTGTATCATGTATATTTAAAATCATCTCTCTGTAGTTTTAATTATCTCAGTCTGCAGGGACAAAAAGCAGCTCCCAAGCCTGAGACCAAAATGAAAGTGCTGCATGCTGACAGCTAAGATGTCTGTCCTAGCTTGTTGAGATTTCCTGTAAAATTTGCATTGAAAAGGCAGCTTTAAATATACTTAAAATAAAAAGAGCATTTGCATCTAATTTGCTACACTTGCAGTATTAAAGTTTTATCTGAATAAAGACATGTCAAATGGATTTATATAGTTAAGCTGATAGCTTTTAACGTCAACATAGTAACATCAGCTAAATTCAACAAAGTAATGGCAGCAGCTAATGGCATTTATTAGTTTATCATCATTTACTTAAAAACCATAACACAGATCATTTTATTTTCACATTACTGTTTGTGATTCTTTGAATCAGTTTGTATTGATTTCACAAACTATGGAAGAAACTGACATTTATCTAACAATGTTTTCCAAGCTATCAGTGTTGGCTTTAGCGAGAGCATAGGAAGCAAAAGAACTCTTACCACGCAGTGGTCTATGGTAGAAACACCATATGCAAAAAACATGTTTGGCAACCATTTTAGAATAGGATGGTTGCTAGCACAGGCCCCGATCCTGCAAGCTAATCTACCTTCATGAAACAGGTTTGGGACTTCTGCCGTGATTTGCTTGTCCAGTGAGGACTGGGCTTTTTTATTACTGTTAGCCTATACTATAAACTACTCTCTACATAATCTAGGACTTGATCCTAGAAAATGCTGAGGACTCTGTCTCTGATCCAGCAAAGGACTGAAACCCTTGGTTAATTTTAGGTATTCTTTTTATTATGCAGATAAATCGTATATAGCGCTTTTAATCTGTAGCTCTCAAACTGTTTTACAAAGTAGGCCAGTATCACTATCTCCATTTTTACAGATGGGAAAACTGAGGCATAGAAGAGGAAATGACTCCAGCAGGTCTGTGTAGTACAGTATGGATGCACTAACATGGTTGTGAGACCAGATCCAGCAAGTGTAAACCCAGATTCACAGTACAGTGTGGATGATCAAGTATGGTCTCGGAACCATCGAGTCCATAAGCACGGGTCCCACAGACCTAGGTTCACAATGCAGTGTAGATATACCCTGTGTGGAGAGGTGTGATAAATAAAGGGGTGGGGTAGCTCGCTTTGATGGACACCCAGTCAGCCAGTTAGCTGTAAAATCCCTCGTTAGCTGTTTTCTACTTAGTTTACCTGTAAAGAGTTAAAAAGTCCCCCAGGTAAAGGAGAAAAAAGTGAGCACCTGACCAAAAGAGCCAATGAGAAGGTGAGAATTTTTAAAAATTGGGAAATAAACTTTCCCTTTGGCTGTTCTCTCTGGGCTGCAGGGACACGGAGCAGCAATGCTATAAGCAGGAAAGCTGTGAAAGGTTTGAACCAGGTATGAAAAATTAGCTTCCATACCTAGAAGGAATCACTGGGACAGGGAATGTTTAGATAAACACAGTCAGGTTTATTTCTTTATTTTGGCTTGTGGATCTCTGTGCTAACCCCAGATGCTTTTGTTTGCTTGAACCTTTAAGCTGAACACCCAAGTAAGCTATTTTGGGTGCTTAATTTTTGGAATTGCTCTTTTAAAATCTAGCAAAAGCCTAAGTTCCAGATGTATTTTCTTTCTTTTTGTTTTTAATAAAATTTACCTTTTTTAAGAACAGGATTTGGATTCTTGTGTCC
Organism: Mauremys mutica; assembly: GCF_020497125.1. NCBI lineage: Eukaryota > Metazoa > Chordata > Testudines > Geoemydidae > Mauremys > Mauremys mutica. The sequence continues at coordinate 16,767,703 of NC_059085.1, forward strand.
TAAGAGGTTTGTGCCTATGCTGTTTGATTAGCTGGTGGCAACAGCTAATTTCCTTTATCTTCTTCTCAGCTCTTCCCCGGGTGCAGGTGGGGGTGAAAGGGCTTGAGGGTACCCCACAGGAAGGAATTCCCAAGTGTTCCTTCCTGAGTTCAAAGGGGTTTTTTTTGTTTTGTTTTTGCATTTGGGTGGTGGCAGCGTTTACCAAGCCAAGGTCAGAGAAAAGCTGTAACCTTGGGAGTTTAATACAAGCCTGGAATGGCAAGCATTAATTTTTAGAATCCTTGTGGGCCCCCACCTTTTCTACTCGAAGTGGCAGAATGTGGAACCTGCCTTGACACAAGGTGAACAGAGCACTGAATTAGAAGTCAGGAGGTTTTGAGGTCTATTCATAGTTCGTCTCTCTGAACCCTGTAAAATTGCATTGCCATCACCATAATATCCAGCCCCCTACACAGTATCTAGAATTATGCAAACATTTTGAGCCTGCCCACTAATGGTGTCACAACTCTGCTAGTTTATAACTATGTTGAAAATGGTTTCAAACACATTTTCAGGACATGAGACTTGTTCCTGCTGAAGTATATGGAAGCTCTTCAATGGAAGTAGGAGCAAACCTAGGCATGGTGATGGCCTAGACCTAAATCTTAGGTTGACTTAGCTACTTCTGTAGAGTGTGAAAAATCCACACACTTGAGACATAATTAAGCCAACCTAATCCCTGGTATAAAGCCTGCTAGGTCAACAGAAGAATTCTCCCATCATTTAGAGGGATGGATTTACCCTTTCAATCTTTGTAGCTAGTGTCTACACGACAGCACTACAGTAGTTTAGCTGCAGTTGGGCTGCTGTGGCACTTGTGTAGACGTTACCCTTATTTTCTGGTTTAGGGTTTTTTTTTTCCAGAACTGTATATGTAGATGGGTGGCAGGGTTTGAACTAATTTGTTAATTAGGGTCCCATGTTTTAGTCCCATGATTTAAGCCTTCATCTTCTAAGAGACCAGCACCTTTTTTATTCACAAGAAAAGTGACCATTATATGCCAAAGATAAGTGTGGTAAGAATTTTATTAAATGAATATAGATCACACTTAGCTCATGCAATTTTAGTTCTCCCATGTCAAAGGGCTTTGTACTATGGTGTCCTCACTCTGAACTCTGTCTTCTATTTCAACGCACATTTGTAATCCACTCTCCCGCTATAGCATGCATAAGGATGAAGTGTACAAAATCCCTGGTTCACAAGAACAGCCTGATGCAGCTGGAGCAATGGATTTCCGAGCGCACAGCCATCCTTCTTTACCCACAACACAGCTGGTCAACTTTCTTTTGTGTGTCACTGCAGATCCTGACAAAAGAGGGTCAGAGTTAGTGCGCACATTTTTTGGTTTTCATGTTGAGCCCAAATCTGATCTCATTCAAGTAAATGGAAAGGTTGCTCTTGATTTTAACAGGAGCCATATTGGGCCCTTTGTGTTTAAAAATGTGTACTCCTGGGGGGAAAAAATCTCTATGGAAGAAAATGATGAGAATAAATGTTACTTATTTATAGATGTAGACCCTTTTTTCCTAGAGCTTAGGGTGCATGCATATAATTTAACAAAAACACATGCAAATCTGACTGTTGTCAGAAAAAGAACAATCCCTTACATTCCCCGCAGTAGCACATCAAAGTAAAAGCTGTTGTGTGAAGCCAGCAAACTCATACCTTTTGGACTAGTGGGGAAGCAATTTCCAGAGTCAAAAGCCCTCCTACTGAGAATATCATGCCACCAGTACTCTGAAACTTAAATCTAGAGTCTGTCTGTTAGCTGTATTTAGCACTGCAGTTGACTACAGCTTTCAACTTCTGTGGTGGCTTATGGGAACAGAGGTGTCCTGTAGGTAACCAGAAACAAAGCCACAGAAATAAAAGTCAACATTTTGAATTGCACCTAAATGCAAATAGAAAGCCAGTACAGCTGCTGAAAAACTGGTGTAATGTGTTCCTATCAGCTAGTCCTGCCTAAGAAGCAGCCCTTCTCTTACTGCACTAGCTGTCGCTTCCATATGGATTTCAAGTGCACCCCTGAGTAATTTAGTCTTACCTGGAAGTCACCAGTGCACGGATTACTGTAGGGAGGTCCCTATCAATGGGAGATTGGAAAAATTATTCTTGGCCACTCGTGTTACCTGAGACATGTGAAGCAAAGTGATCAAGTTAGGGTCATATCTTACTAGCTTGATCTTTCTTTTTTATGAAGACTTTATCTTTTAATTTCCAGCCCCTTTTATCCCACACATCTCCCTCACCCCCCGCTCCCAGCCCTTCCCAATGGGTGACAGACATATCTTGCTAACGCTCGGTTTTCCTTCTTCCCCCATAAATGCTGCTCCTGTTCTCAACAAGAATGAAACAGCACCACTGCTGGTATCTGTACTGCAGCAGGCATGATGTCAACAGTGCCAGATGTTCCGCTCGTGTGAATAAATATAGCTTCATCTACTTCAACAGAGTTATGGTGCTTTTCATCAGATTAGGCTCTGGCCCTTCATATTTAAAAATAAGAATAATAATGTGCTGGGCTAAAACCCACCATGTCAAGCTTCATTGCGAAGCAAGTGCTACATTAGCACTGAGCATGAAAATCCCAGCATCTAGTTTAAATGATCTTCAAGATTTTGTGCAGTACAAAAGAAGTGGCAAATCTGTCATAAATACAACTGAAGGTGATTAATAACTAAACACCAGGCATTTCACAACATCCCCCCCTCCCCTTGAAGAATAAAGTCTATTCATTAGCCAGGCAGGAGGAGATTCAGTTTAGCATTGTATTTTGACTGGGAGACAGAAGATTGAGGAAAGGCAAAGGGTTTTTGTCCTTGAGACAGCCCAGGCTACAAAAGAAAAGATGGATATGGATAAATGCATAAAATATACAGAGTAGAAATGGAAATGGCTATGAACAAATCATCATGGTTCTTTCCAACCCATATTTTTAATAAGGATTGAATAGTGATTGTTGCAGGCAATCTTTTATAGCCCCTGCACACTGGCAGCAGGAAGAGCCTGTGATGGCTATTTGCTTTCCGGTATCTCAGCTGCCAGCTAGAGACAGTGGAGTTTGAAGTGAAGTCTTCCCCCTCACTCTGCAATCTCATGCAGTGGGTGTACAGCACATTGTAATTCTGAGAAGGCATCAGAGCTCAGCTGCCTGAATAGATTGTTATGACTTGAACTCTACAGTCACAGTGAAGATTCCTCAAAGCAAACCCTAAGCACGTTCTCCAAGTACATTTCCCACGTCTCTTCTTGTACGCATACATTCCTCGGGTTTCTTTTTGTACATGGGAGTTTCCCAAGCATACTGGCAGTAGGTTTAGGCTTGGAGAAGGCCCTGAGACATTACAAATACCTTTATAGTCATATTTCCTTTCGAACTGACTAGGAACATGGGAAGATGCTAATATCTTCTAACTTACACCAGTGTGCCCTAATGAGACTAATACCCAAAATCGTTAGAAATATCCCTGTGTACTGGGAAGAAAGCAAGAATTAGTCAGAAGGGCAGGTGACTTTACAAGCATTATCAACTTGCTTCCTAAGAAGCAAGAAGTGTTTGAACTGTAAGCTTCCATTCCTTTTCCTTTCTGAAGTTTTTACTGCGGTTGCAATTGTGTTTTGGCAAAAATAAATGTTACCTGCTAAGGATGGCATCTCTAGACAGAATTTCTGCTACAGTGAAGCTGTGATACAGTGGATACAATGCTGTACTTCAATAATCAATAAAATTACTATTCCATTACTGAAGTATTTAACAAAAACAGGTGCCTGGAACACTTCACTTTGAGAGCCATTATCATCGAGCAAAAAAGTCAGAGACCGTAAGAACAATAGAAAGAAGAGAGCCAGTAGGTTATGCTGTGTTTATTAAGATAACTAATTCAATTAGTTTTGACACACTGATTGTATGTGGGTGGAGGATCTAGAAGTTCTTTGCTTTTCTTGCACTTACCTTAAAAAAATATTTGTCCATATCTTCCTCATAAGAAAAGTAAATAAGGCCCCAGTTCTTCTCTCAGCCCTGGTCTACACACAGCCCCGGGGTCGAACTAGGGTACGCGAATTCAGCTACGTGAATAACGTAGCTGAATTCGAACTACCCTAGTTCGAATGACTTACCCGTCCAGACGCCGCGGAAGCGAACTCCGCGGCTCCAAGGTCGACTCCGCCAACTCCTCCTGCCGCGGTGGAGTACCGGAGTCGACCGTGGCGCTTCCGGAGTTCGAACTATCGCGTCTAGATCAGACGCGATAGTTCGAACTCCGAGAAGTCGAACTCGCCGCGTCGACCCGTGCGGTAAGTATAAACGTACCCTCAGTGACGTCAGTGGCAAAGCTCCCATTGACTTTAAAAGGAGCGGGATTGGTTCTTACCTCTCTTTCATATCTATCTTATTGAAAGTATATTTATCCCCCTTTTGGAATCAAATCTATACCAAAGCAGCTAATAAAAGATTAGATTTGTGAAGAAATAAAGTAATTAAGCAACAAGTTGTATGTACACCTGAGCAGACATGTTATCAAGTGCACAGATAGGAAGACTGAAAATTAAATAATAATTAGCAGTATTAACATACACATTTACTGACTCATAATCTCCATCTAAACTTTGTGGTAGCAACAGAAATCTCTTGGCATCCGCTGCTAGCCAGTGAGACCTAATACATATAAGGAAATATGTTCTGTTTTCTCATTGATGTCCACCCATAGCTTACATTAATTTTCATACATGTATTTATGAAATGGTAGGTCCCCATAAAGATGGGATATTACATTTGAATACCAGGGAATTGGGTCCTGAAAAGCTGTTTTACTTTCTTAGTACGGTGATTAGTGATATCTTGAAAAAGTATCCTTAATTATCAGTCTTTCGTAACTGTGGTTTATATCTTATAGTCTAGTGTCAAGATAATAAATATTAACATTATCCCACAGGATGTTTTCCAAATTATATAGTATAAAATATAATCACTTTGTCCTCTGCTGAAACTCTTTAATGTGGAAGCAGGAGCCATCGAGATGACTGGAACATAATACGCTGCACAACACGATGGGGAGGAGAAATGTTGGCCGATTGGATGAACCTTTAAACTTACAGCAAAAAAGGGGCTATGGGATCTTTACAGCCTAATCTGAAAACATACACATACAACTATGCACAAAACAGAACGCCATTTACACGTGCAATTATATGCACAAAGTAGTTGGTCAACTGCACATGTATAACCAGTTCTGTGCACGTGACAGTAATTTTGTGCACAGATTAGTAATGCACATTTCTAATGTCCATGCAAATAAGACAAGAACTTACTTTTTAAGAGCCAAAAGACTACTCCTTCCCCACTAGCACAAAGTATGGAATGCAACCCCAGAAAAATCAAGGGCTGAGTCAGCCCAGCAATTATGTTTACAGCGTGTCTTGGCATTTCCAACCTGATGTTTAGACAACAAAGCTATCCGCTCTCTGGAAACTGGGGAGGACTAAATGATTTCATTTGTGGTTTATTTTAGTTTAAAATTATTTCCCCTTGTAAATAAATATCTATCATTTAAAATAATACAATCACACTAAAACAGCTATTTTGGGTAAGATTTTCAAAAGTGCTCAGTGTTGACCTAAATCTGCTTCCACAGAAGTCAGCTGCAAAACTCTCATTGGCTTTGATGGAAGCAGAGTGTGGCCAATGTTGTGTGTTTTTGAAAATCTCACCTTTTCTTTTCTACACGGAGCAAGCCATTAGATTCAAAACCAGAAAAAAAAAAAGCCTCTTTCCGAAAGCCTCATACTGTGCCCCATTCAGTTTATAGTTAGCCGTGCTAAACACTTTTCCATGGGAAACATGCTCTTTACAGACCAGAAACGAACTCCTCCGTCTTTAAGTAGCAAAATAGAAGCAAAGCTGTGACAGCCAATTGCTTAGGGCCTGATCCTGATCCTGAGGAGTGAGTGCCCTTCAATACCATGACTCCAATAGTACTGAAGGAGATCAGCACCACCTCCCCTGTATACTGCAGGTATAGGCCCTTTCAGAGCAATGGGAGAATACAGTGTATTGTGTTAAATTCCCTCTTTAAGATGTACTGTACAGGTCATAAATTATTCTTTTTAATAAAAAAGAAATAAATTTACTGTTGAGTGCAGTTTCTGACCACTGCTGCTCCTTTGCTAAAGCCCCAGGGCTTCACGGGAGACAGCCTGATGGAATTCCAGTTCACAGCTTAATTTTCCTCCTGATAAAAGAGACAAAAAGTTCCTTTCAGTAAAAATAAAATTTAATATGGTCAGCAAAATTGATCTATTACGACCTTCAACCTTAGCTTAATTGTTCACAAAGGGCTAGTGGTACCACTGGAAGGTAAATGACTTATACAGAGCCTTGTAGCTCATAGAGCTCGGGAGGAGGGGGGCAGAAACGTGACAGATAATCAAAACTTTTCACATGAACCATAGCGAGGGTGGTTCTACAGAGCTCACCAAGACTTTTGGAGCCCTCTGCAGTGCCCCTAATAACTCCTTGGAACGAGACATGTTTACACTCAACCTGTCCGCTGGTATGGACTCAAACACCTAACAGCAACGCTGCCAAAGGACAGGGACGTTTGGGAAATTACAAGGATCTTGTTCTTGGATTTCTCTGGAGCCATTTGTGCTCCCAGGTCTGTGCACATGCAGGTCTTTGCCTTCAGCTGAGCGGGGAACTGCTGGGATAGGGGTGGAGACAGACTTTAAGGAGTCCATGCAGGGGATCCGCAAGCTCGGAGCATGACAGAGCCCTGTTCTGCTCGGGGTGGGGGGGCGGGTTCTTCACCTCTCCAACTGTCAGGATTTCAGTGAGGCTGCTGGATCTGCCAGTACAGACTGGCCATTGCCAATTGCCTCTTATTTGGCTGGAACACAGAAGCAAGATCTGGCCCATACTTTTTTTTTTTTTTAATGTTACTCAAATCCATTTTGAATCCCTTTGTACAGAAGCTTGTGTGTCAGTTCACCCAACAGGCTAGTTATTGGACCTGATTCTCTTCTCCAGTACACCGCTGTGTATCAAGACTTATTCGGTTGAAGTCAGTGGAGTTATTCCAGTCTGAGTGGATAGTAAGGCCAATTATCTTTAGAGACCATACTCTTATGTTTAGGGACAGGACTTTACTCCCCCTCTCCCCCCCATTTCATGTGTATGAGCAGGGTAGGTAGTGAGATACTGTAATTAGGAGGGTCGTACCATTTGTAAATTGATGACTTTTAGCCCTGTCTTTATTTTGTTGGACCAAGGTAGTGCAATCCCTTGACTATCCCAGAGTGTGGCCACGACTGGGGCTTGGATGAGTGATACCTGACTAAAGAGGTGAGTGGGTGAGAAGAACAGATTAAGGATGATATGGCCCCTTTAGCTGACATGGGATGTCCACCTTTCAGAGTTAAATCACACAGCCCAGGGCCTGCTTGTATCCCTAGCTGCCTTTGCATGTCCAGTAAACAGCAGCAGCTAAGAGTGCTTTTTTTCAATCTTCATCTAGCTAGAGACTGTGACCTTCCTTTTGGGTATGAATCTCACTACCATCGTCCAAGCCTTTTGTTAACTGCACACTGGATTCCTTCACCGTGGTCTATTTGGGTCTAACACTGATAGTTCAGCTACAGTGAAGAATGCAGTATGTCTGGGTAGAGTTAGCTCACATGGGCTCTCTCTGTCAGTCCATCCCCCATGACACCCTCTGCACTGCTGTGCACAATGCCAGCACAGAAACCCTCCGCCACACCTTTCTGGAGTGCACAGTGGGTGCAAAGATCCCCCATGTAGTCACACTGCTGCAGCATCCAAAATCCCAGATTGAGCAGCAACACCATGGAGTTAAATAAATAGCGTGCAAGCTATTTATTCTGGGTTAAATTCAGAAGAGGACACAGGGCCCACACAAGGTATCCACAGCCTAAGCCCTTTGAACAACATCCTACACCAGTTAAAGTTAATGAGATGATTTCACTGGGAGAAGACTTGGGCCTGCAATACTAGGTTTAAGTGATGCATGGGCAGGTCCTCTGCCGTGCGGTGAATTTCACCCTTTTCGAACACAGTCATGTTTTGTTCCTTTTTGTTTCCTTTTGCTCTAAACTTCCCTTTCTCCTCTTCTTTATTCCCCACCACTTATTATAATTTTTCTCTCCACTGTCTCGTTTTTTCTTTTCTTTTAGACAAAAAAAGGTGACAGGTGGGATTTTCAGAAGCTTTGGTTGAACTCTGCCCCCATTGAAATCAATAGGCGTTTTACCCATCGGTGGGGAAAATCTCATACTACATATTTGAAATAATTACTTAGCGGTCATTCTAGCTGTCCTACTTTTCACTGCTGCTATTCTGGGATTTTTGTCAGAGCTTGCCGTCCGATTACTTCACTTGGATTATCAAATTGATAAAATTATATACATAAATGAAAATACCATTAGTATTAAAAATACAGATAGCTCTTTGCATGTCTTTCTCTAAATATATACAGCTTGCTCAAGAGATGAATTAACAATGCACTTGCATCCAAATGGCTATAAATCATTAGGAGGATGTACTGATAAGGAGTGTGCTAACGGCCACTTCAGCCACCTCCTCCCCCGATTCAGTGCATAGTGCAGATACACCAGAATGCTCTCCTAATGGATACATTTGATACTAGCAATAGCAACAGCAGCAAATAATTGTTATTTGCTCTTGCAGTCTGTTTATTGGTGGGCTAGCACAAGTTGATACGAGTTCAGCAAGCAAAAAGAACCAAAGGTATATTTACTAGGAGAGGATGAGAGACAGTTTCCGTCTTGTGGTTGGTGTTGCGGTAACCCAAAGTTTCCCTCTGTCCCCAAGTCAGGAAGAACAGATTCTCCTCTGAATGGCTCAGAATTACTTCCTGAGCAAGGGAGGAGCCACATCCTGTGTGTATGTTGAGGAATGTTCACTCACCCAGGCAGGGCAGTAACTCTGTTACAGAGTATTAACAGAGCTATTTTGTGTGGCTTTTTGTCACTCAACAATATGTGGTGCAAACACAACCTGCCTCTGTGGAGTAAAAGAGAGTTTAGCTATGAAAAGCTTGCAAACATCAGGGGAAGAACATTTCTTTTGTGAGCTGACGTCCGTGGCTAAATCTAGCAAAAATTGCTAGTCTCTTCCTAAATCTGGTATGTCAGACTGTAGTCAACTTCATATTGTTTGTCTCAATGTTCACTGATAGCCACTACCAAAGCCTTAGGAAATTCAAATTTTATTCCCCTAAATATTTTTAAAACTGAGGCTATTCTAGTCAGAACCCCGAGGCAATTGTCTGGTCAAATGTCAGACTCTGTATTGTATTTGAATGAAATAGCTGTGTCTATGAAAACTCTAGTTTTGGAACCATATTTGACTCCAATTTGAGCTTCTCGGATTATATTCAGTTGTCTTTCCTTCCTCCCCAATTTGGAAGATATTTCAGTTCCATTTCACTCCTTTGATCTGCTGAAAATCTCTCTCACACCCAGGATTTGAACATCAAACAAATTGTTGGGGGCGGGGGTTTAAACAACTCATTCATTCTTTGAAGATTTTTCATTTCAGTGCTGTTTCTGGATTATCTTTGTTCTAGAATTCAGAACATTGTATCCTGTTTATTTTAGGCTGGCGGCAGCACAGTGCCTGTATTTTGGTGTCTTTCAACTAACTCCCAGTCTTGATCTGAATTTTAGCTCTTTGCTGCCATCGTGGCCTTCTGCTCCCTTTCATCTCTCTGAGGTTCTTGTTTTTTCCAGGTCATCACATTCCTCAGGGTAGGATTTGGCTCCCCTGTTTTCACACAAATTCAGTAGGACTGTTACCTGCTGCCGTAGTGGGCACCAAATACGCCTTTATATGCTAGTTTTGCCCTCCCCATTTTCACACGTTACCAACTTCCATTGTGCCGATTGAGTCTAGTGGCCATTTTGTTGCTCTTTCATTCCAATCACATCCCTACAGCACTTGCTACTTTTGCCAAATTTGAATCGACATTAAACATTTGTCTTTTAAAAAACCCACAACATATTTACACCGTTTAACGTTTCAATTAACGTTGGAGGTCGGACCTTTTGGCTGCCCAACTTGAGATACCTGGAATCTGATTTTCACAAGATCCCAAGCATCTAAAATCCCATTGCAGTGAATGAGCACAGCGAGGTGCTCAGCCAGTCTGAAAATTAGATCGGTGATTAAAGTTGGGCACTCAAAATCAGAGGACATTTTGGAAAAGTTTGGTGCTGATCTATGAAATTAATCTTAGGTCGATCACAGAAGCTGGATTACTGTGCAGTGCCACTGTGGTGATGAAGGTGATCAACATGAATGTAGGTGGATGTTGTTGCTGACTGTGTTATTCAATATGCATTTAGTAAAAATGCTTTGTGGTATCATTTTTGTCATATGTAAAGGCCATTGATGGTGCAGCCGGTGTTGCCCCACTTTTTAATGGTGAATCTGAAAAACTCTCCCAGATTAAAATCTATCTTTCTAACTCACCACAGAACTGATTCAAAGTATAGGGATTACTCTGTGTCTCTTTCCATGAAATATACTGATCCTGCCCTACACACACACACACACACACACCTCAAACTCTTCTGGGTAGCAACTTTAAGGTGCAACACCCTTGTACCAGATTTTCTCACCTGTATGTGTGCAAATGTCTGCACCGGTTTCTCGAATTAAGATAGATTATAAGAGGAATCCAGTTAAAAGAGAGAGGTGGAGAAAAAGTTCACAGCAGAGTTTAAAAGGTTCTTTCCCACCTTGCCCCACTCACTGCTCTCCTTTTATTTTCTCTTCTCATGTTTCTGTTAGGTCTCCTCTATGCAATAGCATGCTGTGGTACCGAATGCTCATAAAACCATACTCAGTCCAATCCCAGGAAGCCATATTTGCATAATTTCTTTCAGACACTGATCATCTGCACTTTTTCCTATGTATCAGTCAGATGAGGTTCCTCCATTAACAAGCTGATCTTTTTATATTACTGGCCAGTTACCCAAGTAGGTAAAATAGTTCAGTCCCCATCCCATCACTAGGTGCAAATAAAAAAAATGGAATGAAACAGTGTAAGGTTGATCAAACATTTGTTATTAAGTCAAAGCCGGATTCAAGTGTTTGTGTGAGGTAGAATTATCTCATTCTCTTTGGCTGTGTCTTTCTGTGATCTACCAGTCAAGTATGTGATTGGATTTCAGCTCAACAAAACCTTAAATTACACACCTATTGTGCCTGAGCTAAGCCTAGTTTCACAGCACTGGAGAAGGCTCCTCACTGCTCTTTTGGCACTGTTCGATCTGGCTTCTCCTATCATCCGCAGGTTGATGAATGAGTAATAGGATTAGAAAGTCTCAGCTCTGAAATGCTGTAATTGTCACATTGGGTGAATTGACAAAAGGCCTGGGTGATGGATAGGTGCTCCGTAACGCAAAGACATATGTTCAACCTGCACTTACCAGCCAATGCTTAAGGGAATAGCAGAAATGAAAAGAAGCTTCCTAACTACCATTCGATTGAAAGGACAAAAATAATCCACACACACAAAATAAACCTTTGCATAGTTTTTCCTACTAGTTTATTTCAAAGTTACAGAGCTATGCTTAATAATGGATGTTACTGCACCACACTTCAGGGAAGACAATACACTTGTTGAGTCTTAGATTGGTGCAGGTGATTAAAAGACGTTCATCACTAGCAAAGAAAAAGAAAAGCTGATTTCTTATCCTTGCTATGTACCCCTAAATTTAAAGATGAGAGGCCAGAGTGTCATATAAGGTAAATGAGCACAGGTCCTCTGAAGTCAGTGTACACTGAGTATCTGAACCTTTCTATTTGTAGAGATCAATTTTCTCTCAAGCGTCAATTAATATAAATCACTGGAGTGAAAGTTATAAGGTGCCTCTTGTTTTGGAAGCGGAAATGCTAAAGACCATCCAGCAGTAGCCGGGATGCATTTGACTAGGAGTAAAATTATCAAAAGCACCTAGGTGATTTAGGAGTCTAAGTTCCATTTTAAAAGTAAATTTGGGTCAGATTTATAAAGGCATTTAGGCACCTAATAATATAATTAAGCAACCGGTGTGATTGAGAAAGTGCCTTAGCATGTTAGATGTCTAACTGCCCTTGAAAGTCAAGGGGAGTTAGGCTCCTAAATCACTTAGGCACTTTTGTAAACCCCTTCCCAGGTGCCTATCTGCATGCCTAAGTAACTTTGTAGACCTTGACACTAGACGCTTCGGAGCCTCGTAATGCCAAGCAACCATAGTAGACAGGTAAATTCATCCAACTGTTCTCTTTTCTTGTATTTACCACATTTTTTTATCTTCTGCTCTTTATGAGCAATGGCAAGATCCCCATATTCAAACAAAAGGACAGGAAATTAAAAGTCAAAGTGGGGTAGCTGCTTATTTTAAAGTACCATCAGTGCTTGCTTCCACCAAGAAGCGGCTCCATGCGCTGCATATGAATTCCCAAACAACTTTATTTCTGTGGGCTTTTTTAAAAGCCTTTAGTTTAAAAATGTCCCCCCAAATGGTCTACAGATGTTGTGTGCACGGTCAATATTTGCCATCCCCTTGTCTCTGTCTCTGTCAGTGTGAATTTCATTTTAATTACAAGTGCATGTTTTGCACATTGTAAAACACCCCCAGCTCTGACCACCAAAAGAAAATGAACATTTAGCTCAGGAAACAGTAGCTGACCCTGTCTGCTCTTTTTCTTCCTTGGCATCAGCTTAGACTATTAACACCTTACGTGCATTGCTCCTGTGTCCCACGTATGTGTGTTCTGCAGCCATTTCATGCAATACCTGTCGTAAGTGCATAGTAAAAGCTTCGTCCTGGGAATTCTCTTCTGCTCGGCATCTTGCTTAGCTATTTAATTCATTTACTTGACAGAAAAACCTTTCTATGTACCATGAGCTTTGTCCTTGGAATGCTGTGACATTAGCCTTAAACGCACACAGACCTTTTTTTTGCCGCCCAGTTCGCCTCTTAATTATTCATTCTCAACAGAGAAATCAGGGGAAACCTCGGCAGCCAATGTAAACATTTTGTAGTGGAAGGCATTTCTTTTTCCTAGAGCCCAGCGTGACCATGACAGTTAAGTTTCTTACCAAGAAACTCTCGTTTGTTCCATTTTTGTCTGAGACAAACAATATTTTTTTAAATAAAATCGTGTTGCTTTTCTCAGCAGAAGGATTGAAACTCACAAAGCAAAGTGCAGGCCCCATTTGAGGTGATTATTTTGCTCTGAGTGTACTTTGCTAATAAGTTTCAGTGGAAAAGGCCAAAAGCTGAAATTTATGTTTCATTTACAATATTCATTATCTTGCTCCTTGGCTCAGAGCAGCAGTCCCACAAGGCCGGCTATTAGCTTGTAACACAGTATAATAGAGTAAGATCATTCAAAGGCTTTTGCCTGAGATAATCTCTATCTAATGTGGCAGCTACTCCAAAGAAGTACTTTCCTGTTTAGCACAATTCCACGCTGCTCAGATTTTGTCCATGTTCACACATATGGACTGAAGCAGACACTTGTGGAGAAGTCCGTTGTTAACGGTATGAGAAGCTTGGTACACACAGTTCCCAGAACCTGGGCTAACAACTGATCTATAGCTAGGGCCAGTATTTTGCCACTCTTACTGTAACGTTGACTGACATACACAATGTTGGCCAATACCCAAGAGTTTTCAGTGGGGAGCAGAAACAACAGTGGGCCATCCACTTGCTGTTTTTTTAGAGGAAGTTTGTCTGTAGTGATATCGAGCTTGCATCACCTCTCCAAAGTGTTTCCACATTTTCAAGGCCTGCACAACTTCTCCCTTGCTGACGTCTCTCCTTTCGTCCCCTCCTACTCCAGCTCTTGTCTCTTACCCTCAGCCCAGTCTTCCCTTCTGATTGCGTCCTCTGGCTTCATCGCCCATTCCTGGCTTCATGCCCTCTTCCGTGCTGCTCCTTACACCTGGGACAGCCTCCTGATGATTACTGTTCAGCAAACATACTGCTTCTCCTCCATGGATAAGACGGCACCCAACTCTGTGCTTATTCTGTTGTCTTTGTTCTACTTTATCCTAACTCATGCTTGTAACCTCTCCAAAGCAAGGACTCTATTAGCTTGGCACGTTGTACAGTGCCTGACACTGTGTGAAAACTAATATACTGGGGCAGCCAGTGTGTGAGTAGTAGTCAGATTTCTGAGGCCTGGTCTACACTACCACTTAAGTCAATGTAAGTTACATCAGTCAGGGGTGTGAAAAAATCACCTTCCAGAGCGGCATAGCTTACATCGATCTAATGCAGTGTCTACACTGTGCTATGTCTGCGGAAGACACTCTCCCACCAACTTAGCTTCCACCCCTCTGAAGTTGACAGGAGAGTGCTCTCCCATCGAATTATCACGTCTTTATCAGACCTGCTAAATCAATGTTGATTGCAGCAGCGCCGATTTAGCAGGCCAGTGTCAACAAGCCCAGATGAGGAATTGATGCTCATGTAGTTCGGTATTACTGACCATAAGCAATGGGGACAGAACTAATCCTTTGATCTGCAGCTCCCCAGTGCACCAAATTCTTCCAGCCTCCTTAGCAACTTTCAGAACACACATGCCTAGACTCCGAGATATCCAGGTACTCCATGACAGCACTCCCACACCTGGTGAGTTGGACATAGGTGGTGTGGGACTCAACTTGTCTGCCCCCGTCTAGCCAATGCTAAAATTGTGTTGCTTGGTGGGAGTGGAGGGGGCGAGTTCAGATCAGGCCCAGTGCAAGTTCCTCAGGGACCTCGGGGTTTATTTAGCTTGCACTGCTAGATAATATCTGTGAGGCCATTCCACTGGTCAGGACTGCCAGAGCACCCCATGCTCCAGACCTGTCCCTCACACAGCAGGGCACCACTCTAGCTGCCCTAAACCACAGGAGGGGCTGGTGCAAGGATTCATATACACCCAGGGATGTAAATCCTCTTTGTGCTGCTAGAGCAGCAGACGTACAGAGTGGTCCATAGTCTTTAAGCAAAAACTGGTTAGCTACAAACATTTGATCCAAAACACGTCAGCAAGTAGCATGGCAAGACACTTCCCCAAAGCACCAGAGTGGGGAAAAAACACAGCAGCACGTTCAGAGGTGGACAGAAACTGGCAGCTAAACTGAACAGCAGCACAGAGAATTGATTGTCCCGCCGAAGAGGCTTCACTCTTCTCTAGAGTCCCCATACAGCGCCCAAACACTGGCACATTGATGGAGATGCCAATAGATTGAAAAGGTAGAATGTTTAAGCCATCCACTGCCCCTAATGGTGTACTCAGAAATGGCGGATGCAAAGAAAACTGCCTTGTATTTTATTTTTAAATTATTTGTGTCTCCTTAATGGTGGACAGATGATGTAGTGACATAATAGTATCCACATATCACATTAAAATCCCTCTCTATGAGGACTAAAGTCTTCACTTGCAATGGGAAGGACTCTCTGATTTGCTACTGTAGGTCTTTCCCTCTTTGTTTTGTTTGTTTTTGTTTTTTTTTTAAATCTGATAGCTACTCGTTACCAGTATCAGCAAGTTGCCAGAGTCTTCTGGTTTGGTCCATTATGATATTTCCTATCCTACATTCCTACCTTCTTAAAAAAAAACACCATATCCAGGAATTGTTGTCATTGGCTAAAGGGACATTAAAGGAAACTGACCAATAAGTGAAGTAGGATCATTTCACTCAGCCCGAGATGACTGACAAAAACTGTATCACTTTCAGTTCTCTTAGCCTGAGCTATGCATATTTAGCTTTGCTGTCCAACATTCATTCCCTTTTTGCTAAAATGTAAACTAAAATGGAAAAATAATTTGTCATCAGGTGAGCTCTACTTTATTTCACAAGCTATTAAATCTAAGTCTTCTCAAGACCGACTTTGCTCCCAGCATTATGCCGCTTCTGAATTAAAATTTAATTCCGGATGGTTTGACAAGTCACAAGTTTAACACAGGTCAGCATTATATTGACATGGAGTTAATTTTAAATTGTGTCAGCATTTCCTGTTTCACGTGTTAATGTCAATTAGCACCTTGCTGCATAATCTCAAAGTCTTCCCTTATTACTGTAAAAGTAGTAAAGCCGGCAAGGTGAAAGCAGCTCTATTCAAAACACCATTAACTAACAGCCAAACAGAAAGCTATCATAACAAAATAGTGAGGTGAAAGTGCCTAAGCTGCTCTGGATTTGAGGTTAGTAGCCTCAGTCCTTTTCCTTATTCCTGGTATTAGAGTGTAAGTATGTCTACTTGGAGAGAAAGGCTAATTACTCTGAGGCTCTTTGAAAAGTGTGTTACCGTTCAGGATTTCTGAACCTAACATAAAGCTCTTGGCTTTAGATTGCACCATGTGTAGCTTGCTGTAGGTCATCTGTTAGTGTCTTTAACGTGCTCTGCAATGTGCAGTTTTCTTCTGGGAAACTTGTGCATGTCTGCACAACTGTTTTTCCAGGGTTTCACACATGCTACAGAAGTCCAGTGTCTTATAGCACATTTCACTAAAGCACTTTGCAAAGTGTCTCTAAACAAACAAACTCCACAAAATCCCCACCCCTCAATCATGCAAACTGCATTTCCTTGGCTTGACAGCAGCTCGGGGTATGTAGTTCTGGGACTGGCTGCTTTCTTGCCTTTTATCTTATTCTAACAATATTCAGTTGAGAAGATACCTTGTGTGAAATCCCGACCCCTTTGAAGTCAAGGGGAGTTTTGCCTCTCTTTTGCTAAGCATAGACGTGCTCCTGATATGGAATGCTAGAGAGAAACTTATTGCACTTGGACTGTGTTCTGGGGAAACCTAGTAAGAAAATTTCTATACAAATTAAATTTCAATCAAGAGTGGAAAGGAAATGTTGTGAACTTATTTTCTACTTTCCAACCACCTCTAGTCTTGAGTCTAATTGTGTGTCCAGGAGAAAAAAAATAAGGCCAGGATTTTCAACAATAGGACCCTAAAGTCAGGCTCATGTGTTCGAAAATTAGGGTCCTAAATAAATGGCCAGCTGACCAAAACTGCTGAGTACCCAGTGATTCCAACTGAAGTCAGTGGACGCTCAGCATTGAACATCGGTCCACTTATTTAGGAACCTATTTTTAAAAAAAAAATCTTGATCTAAACAGATAACATCTTGGTTAGTTGTAAATCTCACGTAAAAACTGCAGATACATGGTCCTCTTGCTTGAATCCAATTGCATGTCTGGGAACTTAAATAGTAAACTCTTTGGGACAGGGGAAATGTCTCTCTATGTTTGGAAAGCAACTCAGCCATTTTGAATGCTACCACAATATACATAGGTTATAAAATGGAACTATCCTATAGAATTTAATAGGACTGAAACCAATATGGTTCTACAGAAATTAAGACCCTATAGGCATTACATTAATAATCTATCAAAAATTAGGTGTATGCTGGAATTCTATAGGTTGGTTTAAATATCCTACAAATCATTCTGTATTGAATTCTATATGGCTTCTCCATTAGGAGAACGCAGGACCCCTTCTGGCACTGTAATTACCTATTGCATTCTGCTGATCACAGTCAAAGTATAAAGCGCATTCTATTGTTCACAGTAAAATCTGAGCTTGCCACTTGGTTTCTCCTAGGCACGGGCCCACGGTATGGTCAGATATGATAACGTTTATTGCTCTTCAGATCTGCTTTCTGTGGGTGGCAGCTGACATAGGCATTATGCACGTGCTTTGCAATGGGGTTCTTATCATCCTTTGGATTCTAAACAAATTGGCTAAACAAATTAATGCCACACACCCTAAATTGGCTGAACAAATTAACACAACACGCCCTATGCGTGAGGGTGTATTTGAAGCCCAAGGATTGTGCATGTTATAGCGAGATTTATTTTATTAAGAAGGGTGTTTCACACAAATGTTTTTTGGAGAGAAGCAGCAGAGCATTAGAGCTTCATGTCAGAGCAGGGCTTTCACCAAGAACTTTCTTAGACTCCAAAGCTGCATGCTGACATTTAATTAGTAAACTCTTAAAACGGATAATTTGTATGATCAAATGCTTCTCATTCGTTTCATAATAACACAAATAGTGTTTCTTGGCAGTTAGAACAAAACCATAAGCATGTTGAAATTGAGCACACGATGCCTTGTTTTGACATGGAAAGAAGTGCCAGGTAGAGAGCAGTATGCCTTCTGCAGGCTTTGGTCGGCAATGGGGTTTACAAATCGAACCCTGCAATTTTGTTCCCAGGAGTCAGCAGTGAATCAACCTCAGCAGGTTCCACTTGGGGGCTGGAGTTCATTAACTTCGATTCTCAAAGCAGAAAATTCCCCTCTTCTAAAGGTCCCTGCCTCCAACAAGCTGCAGACCTCCCTGGAGAGAACTAGGAGGTCTGTGTGTTCCTGAGGCTTGTTGGGTGAGGGGAGTAGTCGGAAAGGAGGGATGCTGGCATCGGTGAGGCAGATACGTGAACCTTGTAATTGTGTGGACATACTGTATGCATGTCTGTGGAACATTTAACGCCCGTTAACTTCCAGTGGGATCAATGTGAATGCTTTGGGCAGCTCTGCAGCTAGGCACCCAAATATGTGCTCAAAGATGACGGGATCTAGGCCACAAAACTTGTAGCTTCACTGAGTCTCCCATCCTCAGCCACTGGCTGAGGTGTTGGTACTGCAATTGTTTCAGTGCAGCAGGAAATGCTGCTCCCTCAGCTTTCACCCAGCAGCCAGTGCTACTCTTCATGCTACTTCTCACATCAGTTATCTCCCTAGCATGACTCCCCTCTCTCCTGTTTCTTGGTAGGTCCCGTGTCTGTCTGGGATTTGTCTAGAGACTTTGTGTAAAGAAGAAAGTAAAAATGCCCACCTAAAAATATACGACTTCAGCTCACTCTGCATCTGGGGCTATTGCCGTAGCACTGAAGCAGTGTTACAAGGCCACTCGAAGTGGTCACGGCTGGGTTAACTGAGTTGCCCAGCGTATGATGGGATGGAGTCATGCTCACGCCCTCCCCCTTATATCCTATCTTTGTCAGTGGGAGTTTTCGCCCCACTCTGATGTGATGCAGTTAAATAAAGCAGCACGTTCCCAGCCTGCAGTCCTGGGAGTGGACTTATTGTTGTTCCACTGAGTGGTTCCTTTGCAAAATCCACCTCTCCAGGTGGGAGTGTCTGTTTAAAGGAGGAGTGTCCCCCCGAATGTAAAATGATATTCCTGGAGATTCATTGTAACGACATCCATGGGATCCACCTTCCGGAATCTCAGTCTCTCTGGAAAACCCTGGCATCTTTCCCTCCTTCCATTTTATCCCCTATTCACTATTGCCTCCTTCTTGTCCCCACTAGTAACCTCTTCATTTGTCTATCCATTCATTCTCTTACCCTTCCGTCCCTCTCTCCCCCCTCACCCCTGCTGCCCTCCTGTTCCCTTTGCATCACTCATTCCTCACCAGTTGTATGGTTGCCAACCCTCCAGGATTGTCTTGGAGTCTCCAGGAATTAAAGATTATGTCATGTGATGAAACCTCCAGGAATACGTCCAACCAAAACTGGCAACCCTAACCAGTTGGTGCCACCCTTCTCCCAGTAACTTTCTTCCAGTTCCCACCCATTCACTGGTATTTTCTTCCCACCCTGCCAGCAGCCTTTCCCTCACCTATTTCACACATATGTCCCTCCTGTTTATGTCTGTTAATGCTTTATGGTGGAGACAAAGCAAAGGAAAATCTACCAAAGAGCCCATTGATTTCAATGATGTAGAATCAGATGAGTGTTTGGCTCTCAAGGTTTTGTCATGGATCTATAGCATATGTGCTAGTTTGTGCAATGTTCAGCTAGATATGTTTTTGTTAGGCTTTTTATCAAGGGTCTCAAACTCGCTCTGTCTTCATACAGGGAACTGCTGAAATCCTACGGTCACAGTTCAATCGTAGTCTCTGCTTTAAGTTGTAGCCAACTACTGTGTCCCATTTTTCTCTCCAAAAATTGCCATTGTAACCTTGCCATCAACTCAGTAGCTTAGCATTAGTCAGGAGAGGGGGTGGGATTGAAATGTCTGGTGTCCTCGACAGGTCAGCCAGGAATGTCTGGTCCCCTTCTCCTCCAGGGACCCAGCCTTTAAGCTCTGTAATGCATTTAACCTCTGTCACGTCAGGGAACAGGGCTCTCCAGAAGCAGCTTATTACCACTCCACCCCAAAGCCAGCTCGTATGTTTCATTTTATTTTTATAACGTTTGATAAATTACATTCCACCCTTTAAAAATTACTGTGGTTAATATATGACTGTTAAAGAGTTGTTTATAGTTCACATAACTCTGTTATAGCTTGAATTTCGTAACACAGAACATTAATAAAGGTGGCAAATCTCCCTGGGTTAATAGTATTACTTGTTTTTGCATATTTGGACTTGCTTGTATTTGTAAATTTCTCCTACCACATTATAAAGTATGGGCCAGATGCTGATCTCAGTTACACCAATATAAAACTGGTGAAGGTCAAGAGAGAATTGGGCTCTAGACTTTCAAAAGAATTTAGAATGCTTTATTTGAATAACTAAATTCTGTATTAAACAGCTAGTTTTCTCAATGCATCTGCAAGCAAGAGTTTTATTTGAGTTTCTGTTTTGTTTTCATCTTAACAGTCTGATTTTAAAGACAAGTGCATTTTTTCTACAGTCCTCAAAGGTTTATTAAATTTGAAAAAGGCCATATTTCTTTGTTCTTGGTAGTTGGTTCAGTAATGAATCCAGCTGCTCGAGAGCAAATGTTTAAAGTAAGATCAATTGTTCAAGCAAAGCCCGAGCTAGTGCTGTAGCCAGAGCTAGACAAATACTGGGAAAATTATTTGTGACATTCATTCAAATTTTTAAACCAATTCACTTTCTCATCCCTTTTGTGTTTGCTTTTCCTGAATATTCAGCTAGCAAGTCAGGAATGTTCACCCACACAGTGAATTTTAATTGAATACGGTAGGAGTCATAGTCAGCAAATTTTGAATTTTCCAAGAATTCACACATGGAAACAACATAAAAATGTGGTTTTTCATGAAATGGCTATTTTTACACTGAAACCCAAAGAAATGTTCAATGTCACAAGTTTTGGATAAATTGCATTTATTCTGAAAGAAATTTGAAATTCTGTCATTCTGTACTTTAGAAATAAGAAGTATTTTTAAATACCATGTTTATATAGCTTTGCTTCTCCAAAGAACTTTACAAACAGTGACTAACTAATCCTGTAGCCCCGTGAGGTACAGTAGGTAAGTAGATATCATTAGTCCCATTGTGAGAAAGCTGAGGCATAAAGCAGTTAAATGATTTACCCAAAGCCACAGCGGGAGTCAAGTCAGGATTAGAACACAAGAGATCCTGTGCTCAGGCCCTATATCAGAGACTGCCAACTTTATTGATTCAGGTACCACCTCCTTTAAAAATTGTTGTGAAGTAAATGGCTACTAGATAATGGGTCTTTCTCTCTCTTGTTGTACAGTATCAATCCCAGTGTTGCCAACTCTCACAGGTTTATCATGAGACACAATATTTGGTGTTTTTTCTTAAAGCTCAGCTCCTTGAGTCATGAGAATCTCAGCTTTCATTTTAAAAAGAAAAATGTTTCTAGCCCTCGTGTTTATGGACAAGAGATTGAAACCAGGAGTCCTAAAGGCTCCAAACTCAGAAAGAATAAAAAGAACCCAAAATGAATGTTGTAAACTCTCCTGGGTTTTTTTTTTTAAGCAGTCTCATGATTTTTGGCAGGGACCTGACTCATGATTTTTGAATGCTTGGTTTTGGCAATCCTTAGTGTATTTTAACTACATTGTAATCTGTAGGATTAAAAGTTTAAGGTGTATCAATGCTGTTCCACCCACACAATTCCGCCCAACTTGTATTATATTGTTTTATAACCTACTTGCTGATTTGGAAACTTCACTAAGTGAATCAATTGGCACAAGCAAAGGATGAGGAAAAATAGATTAAGTGATCTGAAGACTTTATTGACAATGCTTGGATAAGGATGTGCATCGGATCAGGAAGAGGGTTGAGTAAAGCATTCAGCCTCAGGAAGAGGGTTGAGTAATTGAATTGAATTGGCCTCCTTAGCACTGACCCCCCACTTGGTAAGGCAACTCCCATCTTTTCATGTGCTGTGTATTTATACCTGCCTACTGTATTTTTCACTCCATGCATCTGATGAAGTGGGTTATAGCCCACAAAAGCTTACGCCCAAATAAATGTGTTAGTCTCTAAGGTGCTACAAGGACTCCTCATTGTTTTTGCTGATACGGACTAACACGGCTACCCCGCTGAAACCTAGCACAGCTCAGAAAGCCATATAGGGCTACCTCTTTTATAAAAGAACCTGGTTCTTATTTCCATCCAACTATAAGACCCTTCTCTGATCCCAAGCTACCACCCATGTCAGAGGGTTGTGAAAGGCCCACAGCTAGCCAAGAAAGATTTTCCCTGGTGCAGGCATTGCATAGGACAGTCATTGGCTGCCCTACATAGGCCTACTCACAAGCACTGGTGCAGGGAGTATCCTGGAGGAGGGGTCATGGGTTGGAGGGTGTGAGATTGGTGCACCAGGGTAGATTATTTTAATTCATAGTTATTACAGATGTGCCTAATGGCCAACCAAGAATGGGGTCCCTTTTTTCTGGGCACCATACAAACATAAAAATAGTGTACAGTCCCTGCCACTGGCTACTAAGACTTATGGGGATTCTGGGCAGCACCACTGCCCAGGTGCTGTGCTGAAGAGGCTGCCATAAATTAGATCAGCCCTTTCAGACTGCCCAAATTGTGCTCCGAGTCGGGATCAGGAAGGTGAAGAGTGTGACTTAAAGCCCTCTTCCAGGGCTACGAGTTCTGAGCTGTGCCCCCAAGGCCAGCATCACAGACGCTCCCCATATGCTTCTTGTAAGAGCAGTGGAAGCAGAGAAAAGGATAAAGGGAATTTGAACGCAGATATCTTAACTTTTAGGAATAAATTAAGAGTCAGGCTAACACTAATAATGTGAGATTTCAGGCAGGGCCTGGGCAAGTGGAACAAAAAACTGTAAGAGATACTGTTTTGCGACCTTGTGTTAGATAAGAATGGAATACAGACTGTAGCAGGAACTGATGAGAAAAGAAAGGAATCAGAAGGAATATGTATAAACAAGATGCGGTTGTTGATCATTATTGTCTGTAACAAAAGGTATAAATGCTTGCTCTAGTTGTTTATCTAACAGAGACCTGCCTGGGAAGGGGTGCGGGGGGAAGCCCTTGTACAGGTGTACTCTCCCCTTGCAAGTGTCAGGAAAATAAACTGTCTCTGACTTGTTGCAACCAACCTGAGAGTGAAGACTCTGTTTTCTTCCACAGAGCCGTGGCACAAATCCTTCTTGAGGGTCTTTGTTACAGTTTTAGCACTCGCCAACTATAATGTTCCAACTGAGGAAAGATAAATATTGGCATAATTACATTCATTTTCTAAAAAGTTCTCAAATGGCCAGTAAATGAACCCTACATTCCCAATTTTCTTCTTCAGCTGCCATGGTGCAGAAGATGGTGAAACACAATTATGCTAGTTTACAACACTGGGCAAAAATGACTTTCTGTTTAATAAGGAAATACCTGGAAATCAGTCACAAAGCAAATGATATTAATGAATGGCCATTTGGCTGCAGATGAATGGATCATAACCCCGCAAGTTTTATCTGCATCAGTCTTTGTTCTTTAAAAGCCTTCATTTCAAGAGTGAATCAGTCCTAAAATTATCAACTAGGGATGAGGAACCATATTGGGTGCAAACTTGGAAGCCAATCAAATATCAGGAGAATAACATTTGTTCATGGAGCAAAACATTTCCCTTTGTCTGCTCTTTGAAATTTTCATTGGCACAGCTGCCCCAGGAAATGTTCTTAATGGCATACGTCAGTGGACAGGAATACCTCCTTCTAGGTGGATGATGGGGAGGATCAATATGGAAGACGAAAACACCTAGGTGAGGTCTGCTCATGAGTAGAAAAGAGGGTCAGAATTGATGAAAATGGAGTGGTCTGTATTTGGGATTAGCCTCACCAATCTGGTAAAAAACAAAGTACAGGCATGGGAAGCCCTGGTTTGCACCAATTGAAGGTACCCGAGTTTCAAGCAAGTGTAAGCTCAAGTGGTACAAATTGTGTCTTTCCCTTTCTACACTTGGAGTGTTCACTATTACAACTACACCATTTGCCAACCACCAACAACCTAAATATAACCAATGCCCTGAATTATCCAGTGCACTCCACATCAAACCCTGAATGCTTTATATCCTTTGTATGTAAATAGAGGGATACTCAGAAGACTGGCTTCTTAACAGCTCTCTTTTAAGTCCTCTGCTCACTTCACACTATGTTTCTTTCGCCTTCCAACTGCATGGCGCATGCTCTCTGGCTCTGTAATGTTTAAGTAATACAAGTTTTTTAACAGGCAGCAATAGAAAACTAAAACCCAAACCATTTTCAGTTCACACAACTATATGAAATGGTGTCCAGCTTCACGGTTGTTTTCCTCAGAAATGCCACCGAAAGGGAGAAAAATTGATTGTTTTCTCGTCCGACCTGCTACGTGGCTATATTCCTCCTTGCCAGCTCTACATAGCCATGTACAGCGCAGGCCACAACTGTTCAATTATGCATGCGTTCTCCCCACAGTGCACGAGAGGGTGTTTACAAGGAAGCTGAGATGGGAGGCCAAATTTCATTTTCAGCCTGAGATCAGACACACCTGTTGGTGAATGAAGCCAAGGTTTTAAGTGCAGATGAAATCAGTAGTTCTGTCCTGGGGGGAAGGAGGGATGTGCCGCATAACTTCCATTTGAGTCTTAAAAGAATAAAACAAAACTATATTTTTTTTTGTTGAACAACCACATTTAAGAACCTGCTTATCCCTGTACAAGACCTCTGTGGCTGTGCAAAGGAAATGCCTGATGACAGGGTACAAGGGGCAAAATCCAGCTCAACTTCCTCTCCCCTTGCACAGCTGCTGATGAGAAGGGCATTAAGAGAGGCTCCTTGGAGGGAGGAAGAGCAGTGTCAGAGGAGGAGATCAGGCTTCACATGCAGAAGCAATAGGATTGGACCGAAATCCAAGCAGGGGAAAGGGTTTCCTGATCATTTTAAATCACTTTACTTTCTTGTTATGAGCACCAGCCTTCGAAGAACAGACCTGTTATTGTAATTAATTTTTTTGCCTGTTGAGTCAGTTACCAATTTACATCACTGTCATCAATGTTTCCTTGCCTGGGCTGAGTGGGACATGTTGAAGACAAGCCCGAGTCTCGTTTTTCCTGCTGACTACAGAGTTTGGCAACTCGGCACAAACCCAGACTCCCTCTTCCTATCCCCTTTGTCGGGATGCTCTCCTCTTCATGTCTAGCCACTTTCCTGTCTGACTGGACTATCTGACCTCCAGAGCCCTCTTCTGGGTTGATTCTGGGGAAATGGTTCATCCTCTTCTTGCAACACACAGCGGCATGTCAGTGTTTGTGCTGAGACAATGCAACAACACCATGGCATGACAGGTGGCATCCCTGTGCCTGATGGTTGAGTTGGACAGCTTCAAACAAGGTGTGTTCAGGTAGGGTCTGATTTCTTTTCCAATTATTCTCCCAACCCTATTTTATACTACCAGATAGCAATCAAAGTTTTTACATCACCTGATCCTGTAATCTTAGTGCAAGCAAAGCTCCTATTAAAGCCAATGATAACTTTACCAGGGAGAGGACTACAGGATGCAATCTATCGGTAGCTATTAACCAATTTCTATCAATTCAGCAGAAAACATTTTGTTAAACAATTAGCCCTCGGTACATTTGATTTTTGGCTTTTTATGTTGCATTCCATTAGCTTAATATGCTCTTGATTGTGAACAAGCAGACAAGTGCGCACACATGGTTCATTTTGCTTTTTGACACCACAGTGTCAAACAGAATGTCCATGTTGAAAACCATTTGAAGTATATTTGTTCCTTCACCACATTAAAACAGTAAGTTTGTGGTCAATGTTTCTTGTACATCTTAGAACCTCACACTGCATCGTTTGACGCTTGTCTATTGAAAAAAGTAAAATACAAAGTCAAAATACACAAGATTTGTAGTGGACCCAAAGTCATAAAAAACACCAACACAGAAAACAAATACAGCCCTGGCATGCAGAAATGAGCAGGGCCAGCTATTCCAGTTATACTGAAGACATCCACTTTTATTACATTACATATGATACAAGTCCTAGCTGTCAAAATTCTCAGGAGCACCTAAATAGATAATAAACAATCAGTGCAAGACTTATGGCTACATGTTTTTCATAGTATTGGAAATCACCTGGGAACCATATTTTAATGGAAAATACAGCTTGATGGAGACAAGCTTCATAGATTTATGAAGAAACTGCAGCACAAATCAACTGGAGGGTTTAGCTTTCCAGAGCGATGGGGAAGTACTAGAAAATAGCACACACACACACACACACACACACACACACACAAAAGTGAAGAAAGGACGAAGAAGGACACGTAAAGAGGCAAGAAAGACGAAGGAGGGCCCTTCTAATGATTTATGATTGAGAGGGGGAATATGCCTACTTGTGATCTTGTTACACTTACTGCTCTTTGTGATTGTTATTCTTCCCTTAAGAGAAGTGGTCATGTTACGCACTGACAGAAAGTTACACCTCTTCAATGTGATTTGTCCACTTAAAACAACATTTATCATGTTGCCAGTTTATAAATCATTTAGGCCAACTAGATTAAAGCTATGGGAAGCCAGCACCCCTAACCGATCCTCATGCCAGATAATTCACAGACCCGCATTTATTTACACTAAACCTTGTCAGCCAAAATACTAGAGTCCACTGCCAGGTTAACCCTGATTCTCTCCTCTGAATGAGAATGTGGAAAAGATGTTGTTTTTAACGTGCTGAAAAGATAGATCCATGCCCACTTAACTTTCAATACAAATATAGCAACATCAATCCACATCATGCCAACATCCAGGTTGGGTTCACTAACACTGACACATCTTAGGAATGTTTCACACTTTAGAGGAGCAGAGCATTTTAAGACCAGTTCAGAGTAACTGAATAGAATTGAAAAAGTTCAGTGTCAGCCCACGTCTTTAACCCAATTCGTATATGAGGATGAGGAAAATGTCCCTTCTTCACCTATGAAAATATATTTCTCCCTTCCTGAAAAACAAGTAGACGTAACCCATATTGTGCTCTTTGCTATGTGCTCAGGCACCAATTCAAGCGAACTGAAATTGCCACACCTGAACCTGGCATTTCGTACAATTTAAATTCCTAGTAAGAAAACATTAAAAGAAGCCCAGAGTACTAATTTCAGTATATGATACAACACACACCACCCTATGTATAGGGTATGATGTTACAGTGCTTCTTGTGTATAATCCCTCAAAGTGCCTTACAAAGAAATACTTCAGGAATCCAAAAAAAAAAAAAGCCCACACCTTTAAAGTGGCTTGTATTCCGAATGCAAAAGCCGAACCGAAAAAAGGGGATTTTAATTTAGTTTTGAATGACGTCGCTGAGTCCACATTTCTCATAATGCCTGAAAATGAAACTTAGATGGGGGGTGCAAAAGAGGCAGTGGTCTAGATCCACAGGATTTTAAACTTATTGAGGAGCAATTAGTAATCCTAGGTCTGACAATCTTTATGTATGAATCAGGAAATTGTCACTATGAGAAAAGTTTCAGCCATTAATGCTCTTTGTCTTTATATATGATTTTTAAAATCCACAGAGTAAGCTACATTAGCTTGACTGTAGAACCATATAGCATGCAATCTGAAGCCTGTGAATGCCTTTTGATGGGAAACTTTTACAGTATAAAATGAATGATACTAATCCAATCTAGAGATGACAAATACATAGATCACAATCTACCTTGGAAGACAAAAAGCGTATCCGAGCAGTATTCTTTAGCTACAGAAAGTACCTCTGTACTGTGGAGTGGGTCCAAATTATGATCCATGGGCCAGGGTATAAATTTAGGACCCTCAATCCACAGTGACTCTATCACTGATGTCAGTGGGACGTTTCCAAAAAATCAAAGGTAGCATGTGGACCTTGTATAATAACGAAATAACGAAAGTTTAAGTTGTTATTGATTCAGTACCT
Source organism: Mauremys mutica (assembly GCF_020497125.1). Classification (NCBI taxonomy): domain Eukaryota; kingdom Metazoa; phylum Chordata; order Testudines; family Geoemydidae; genus Mauremys; species Mauremys mutica. The sequence goes on from NC_059085.1 coordinate 16,795,906, forward strand.
TATTGTATTCAGCATTAGTCAATGGGAAAATATTCTCAACACTAGAACTGCGATTCTTCTGCCCTGTGTTGCTCTTCGTTCCAATCCTCATCTCTCTCTTTCTCTCCCCATTCTCAGCCTTTGTATTTCTTCTGTCTTCTCCTGGCTGCACTTCCTGCCCTATTTCCTCTGTGGGCTTCATTTCCACCCTCTTCCCATCTCATCTGCTAAAATGATCCGCAGTAAATGTTGACATTAAGGGGGGGATTTTTCAAAGGCACAAAGGACAGTCAGGATATGTCAACACTGGAATAAAAACCCCGTGGCACGGCCATGGCTGGTCCAGGCCAGCAGGGCTGTAAAACTGCTGTGTGGACACTCGGACTCAGGTTGGAGCCCAGTTAAGTCTGCAGCCTGAGCCCAAACTTCTACACAGCAGTTTTACAACCCTTCAGCCACCCACAGGTGTTTAATTGCTGTGTAGACATATTCTTAGGGACTTTCAATGGGAGTTGGGTACCTAACTGTCCTGTATGCCTTTGAAAAATCCCCTTAAATGCCTTAAGAGTTAACATCCAGTGAAATTAATGGGAGACTAGGGAGTTCATTCCTCTAAGAGCCATTATTTCCAGCTGTCTCTTTGCAGGCTCAGAAGGACAACCTTGCACTAGTCACCTTCTATTCATATTTGTAAGGTTATCTTTGCAACTTTAAATGCTAGAAATTTAAAACCAAATTTTCAAGCTGGTTGGGGGGTACCCAAATTATGACAGCTTAGGCCTGCTGTTTCAGAAGTGCTGAGTGTTTAACAGATTTGGAGCTGCTCTGTACTGATATATAAATCCTGTAGGTTGATCTGGTTATTTGGGATGTTTGCTTTATGAATATAGTGGTTTAGTTTAATAGGGTGCTGTCTGGGAAAAACAAGCAGGAAGAGAAAGAATGGCTCAAGATAAGCCACTTCTCAGCAAAGGCTTGAGAGACAATGCCAGAATAGGAAGAGGCCTGTGAACACAAGAGAACAAAAGAACCCGGGCTGTATTGCAAAGAAACCCTCTCTCAAGAAAGGAGGTAGTCGTTTGAGGGAATCGGGCTGAGAAACTCCCGCTGCGGGTGTCCGAAGAAGCTAGGCCTGCCTACGTTACCACAAGGGATGATAGGCTTTTAGGTGAGAGTCATGCGTATAGACTGGTTGTTGTTTTAAAATCCTCTTTCTGTGAAAGTTTTGCTACAATAAGCAATATTTGGGGTTTAAGGAGGCTGTTTTTGCCAGGGAAGAATCACAGGCCCCTGAACTAGTTGGACCTATTGGGTAAGAACAGGGTACCATAGCCCAGATCCTAGTCAATGAGAGGGAGAATTGTGGAATTCCACTCCAGGAGCTGTAAAGGCATGAGGCCTAAGATTTCGGAGCCTTACACTCAGAGTAACTGTGACGCTGAGCACCCACAACTCCAGTCAACATGAACCGCGGGTGATCAACTCCTCTGAAAATGAAGCCTTAATATATCTCACTCAGGACAATGCAAAGCTGAAACACACACAATCAGTGACCTTGCTTGCAATAGTTATTTTTCAGAAAGCTTCTATTCCGCCAAATCTGTTATGTAGGCCAGTGGTTCTCAAACTAGGGCTGCCCCTGGTGGGCCGGGATGATTTGTTTACCTGCCGCATCCGCAGGTTAGGTAGATCATGGTTCTCACTGGCTGCAGTTTGCCACTCCAGATCAATGGGGGCTGCAGGAAGCGGTGCGGGCCGAGGGACGTGCAGGCCTTTAAAAGCCCTCTCCTGTACGTGACTGATGTTAAAAAGAAAATAAATATGAGCAACTGGTAAGAAAATAAATGAAACGGTGAGTGACCTTACTTCTCTGAGGTGACCCTTCTGGATTTTATCTGCTCCCCATGAAGTCAATAAAACCCCCATTGACATCAGTGGGCACATCATTGGGCTCTGAGCTTGCAGTTTGATGCAGGTGAAAGCTCTCACTCAGGTGCCAAAGCTGTGGTTGAGCTATAAAAGTGGTTCTTATTCCCTACTATGCTGGGAAACTACAAAAGCAAGGAGTCTTGGGCCAAGCTATCAATGAGTGGAGTGCTCTGCTGCAGGTTATGAAGGACTGATCCACTTTGGAGGATGCATTAAAGCCAAAACTCTTTTAAAGGTTACGGAACAACTCTCATGCCAGAGACTCAAATACTTAAGCTGAGCTTGCTTGTTTGAAACTTTTGGGGGGGGTTTTATCTCATAATAAACTGCTTATATTTGCAGATTGTACTTCTGAACTATGAAGAGGGTTATTGTATCTCATTAGTTGCCAGCACATCTCATCATGCATCACCATCTCCTTGTGTAGGTTGGATAGCATTGCCTATATTTGGGTTTTTGACTGTAGCCAGCTGAAAAGAGGCAGATCTTGATTTCCTCTGCATAGCAGTGAAGATGTTAGTTTGCATGACACTCAAATATTTGACCTAAAGAGAGTCAATAGAATTGTCAGAGTGGAAATATTATGAATGTATATATTGGCCCTGAAATACATCCACTGATTTCACCAGAGTTTAGATCAGACCCGTTGAGAACAAAAACTGCACAAAGAACAATGGTACCACATTAACCCTAAATGGTTCACCTGACTAACTGGAACCTGTGCTCCAAAGCATGTAAACCATCTCATTTGCCCAAAAGATGCTGACAAGCAAGAGTTTAAGGAGAAAATGTTTTAGTTAAAGATCTCTGCACTGACTAAGGAGTATAATAACTTGGTTATGATTTTCCATATAGTAGGAAAAACTTCCTGTAAGATCTGTTATAGTCTCCCCAGGAAAGTGGTGGAAGACCCATTATTTGAAATTTTTTAAATTAGACTAGAGAAAGTAGTGGGGATTATACTGTAGTGGTGGGAAAACTGCTCTGGCAAGGCACTTGTTAGACAACCTTAAAATATATTTACCAGCTCTCTTCTTCTATTAGTTTGGCACTGAAATGCTGTTGAAAGTAACACCAGATTTTCCATCCATAATTTAGTCAGAAAAACAATTTGCAACTAGATGGTAATTAAATAGATCTGGGAGAAACGGGGGGAGGATTTTGCTTTGCTTTGTTTTGTTTTTAACAGGAAAGTCACCGTGCCTGGTTTAACAGAAGCAGTCTCCTATGATGGGGGAGAATGAAAAACGTGAGCAGTTAAATACTCCTGATCATGAGGAGATCTGTGATGCAGAGCTGGATTGACTCTTAGAAAGACAAGAGGGGAAATAATATCACTGTTTTCTGCTTCTGTGTTTATACTGTAGCAGAGTGGGGCACCAAGTGGCCTAATTCACATCTGGATTTCAAAAACCTCAACATTCAGATCGGGTTGTTTATTTAAATAATTAAGATTTTTTTTAAATAGTTAACAGTAGTGTCCATCCTGAGCTCCGACTGCCTTTACAAGACGTAAAATTCACAATCCACAAACGAAATCATATTGCACAGCTTAAATCTATTGCCACTGCACCCATGTTCATAAGCAAATCCAGGTTCATAACATGCCAATAAATTATGCCAATAAATAATCCCGTCCAAACCTCATCCCCAAATGCCAGTGAAAAAAAATGTGAACTTTGTAGTGTGTCATTAAGTTTAACAAATTTGGGATAAGGTGGACCAACAGGGGGAAGGGGAAGGCTTACCATAATGCAGGGGCCCATGTGGCAAATGCCCTGCTGGCAACACCCTCTCTTCTATGTGGAAGTACCCTGCTGCTCCCCACACAGCCGCTGTACCTAGGGTGACCAGATGTCCCGATTTTATAGGGACAGTCCTGATTTTGGGGTCTTTTTCTTATATAGGCTCCTATTGCTCCCCCACCCCCATCCCAATTTTTCACATTTGCTGTCTGGTCACCCTAGCTGTACCTCATGAGGAGGGAGGCTGCCTCTCAAGTTACTCAGAGACTCAAATCATTTTGGGCTGGGCTGTAACCATCAGCAGTGCTTCTATCTTGAATTCCCCTTAAAAGCCTCCACTTTTAGTGTTATGTTTTGGTTCAATCAATTATAAATATAAGAGTAAAAAAAATCAGATCCAGATTTCAAACCTCCTCCTCCAGTTGATTTGATTTGAGCCCATGCCTATTCTGGAAGCAAGATCAGCACTGCTGATCCATATTAGTACTGTGAAAAGAATATCTATATTTCCCACATGGAAGTGGTGGATCATTGCCAGAGATGGGTGAAATTCAAAAGGTTCAGAGGTTTGGATAAACACTTAAAGATGCAGATACTTATCTGTACCTCACTGGTCTGCAAAATTGGTCTGTGACTCTCAAGAGGGTGTTTTTTCCCATGAGATTCCCATTACTTCCGCTTCTGGCCAGCCTTTCATATGGTGTCTCAGACTTCAGCTTCTGCCCTTTGCCAGAACAAAGGTGTACAGAGGTAATTAAAACGAAAAATAATACAGGATAAAAAGCTAAGCAAGCCTCAAATAATATTGAGTATAGCTTTAGAGAGCAGGCTTGGCACAGTGGTTCTTAGTCTGTGGGAATCATTGCTACTGTGTAATGCTTCAGCTTGGGTTATCTGGTTCTTTTTGAAACAGAAAACAATTTATTTTGGTTTCATCACTTGAATTTAAATGAGAGTAAAATGTTCTTCTGCCAGATAAAAAAAAATCCTCATCATCTCTTAAGTCATGTGACCTTTCCAAGTGTCAAAATTGATCTAAAGTTTTTGCAGTTCTTGGAGTGCCAAAGCATGCCCTTGATTGCTCATCAACCTAAATGCCAAAGTAAACCATAAAGAAAAGCAATTGATTCAAGAAGGGACTTTCTGACCAAGAGTGAAACATAAAAATGAAGTGTAATGAAGATTTCCAGCAGGGAAAAAGTTGTAGAAGTGAGGAAATTGCCTAACAGATAAGCACAGTGTAGACACCCCTTAGACTTCTGTAAATAAGGTAGAAAGAGACAAGCTCAACCCTCCAAAATCAGAAATCAATAGAGAATTTGATCACACAACATCCATTGGTGTTCTGATTCAGAGTTTGGATCCTAAATTCTCAAAGGCAGACAATGGAAATTAGGTCCCTAAATATCTTTCAGGATCTGGACCCTGGTTCAAGTCATTATAAAGACAGAAATAATCTACAAACTCTGGCTCCAGATCCAAGTTCCTATTTCAGTTGTTCCCTGTGTTTAAAAGTGTATGGACTCAAGGTTTCTGGCCCATATCTGGCTCAAATTCAACAGTCCAGTCCAATTCTACAAAGCACATAAGCACATGCTTAAATGCTTTACTGAAATAGGGGGTTCTAGAGGTAACTGGGAACTAACAGTCATCCAAGAAACTGTTGTTCACTGGGAAATAAACTAATTACTAGTAACAAGTGATTCTCTGAAGGTTCATGTTGCAAATCATCAAATTGCTTATCTGAACCTTGCCAATCTTCTTTAGTCCAGCATTTGCAGGAGGAAAATACTCACTATTAAGGTTTCAAATACTTCCTGGGTTCTCCTTGGTTAGAAATGCTACAGAAATAGACTTTTTCATGCTAATTTAGTGTTTCTGCTTTGCGTACCAACAAAATCTGGAAGTGCACAGTTGTATAAAAACATTAACTACAGATGACTGCATGGTATGGAGCCAAATACATCCAGACATGCATACTAATTTATATTTCCTTCATATTTTAAACCCCTGTTGTATAATGATGGAGGGGAAAGAACCAGCAACATCAGGAGAGCTAAAATGAAAGTAGTGAAAGAGAAAAAACTAGGTCCAACTAGTGGTCTCCTAGTTCAGTCATATCCTCCAAAGTTAGAGAGACAGATCAATAGCCTGGGAATTTTTCCAGATTTCTTTTTAAGAAAATGTAATGCTCAACGCTGGCTGCACTAAAAAAGATAATTTTGATATTCCACAATGCCATTAGCAGAACAAAATATGGGCTCTGAATACACACTGGAAGGTTGTACAGTGGTGCAGCTATGTCTTGTACAGCTAGAAAATCTGTCATCATCATACCATCTACTTTACGCATCCAGGTTTCAAAACAACTATATTATATAATGCATTATTTTGCCACAGAGTCCACATCTTGCTGAAGAATTGCACTCCAGGATTTCTGCTCACCGGGCATGTGAAAATAATCTTGAAAGTGTAAATGTGTTGCAAATGGTATTGGTGAAATGTGTGAACTGCCTCATTCACCTCCGTGCTTTGTTGACTCTGAAACCTAAAGACAGCAAAACCAGTGTCATCATTAACTATTTCACTGCTTCTCATTGTAGTAGAAGCAACGAGTTCATGTGCATATACCACAATCCTAAACATCCTCTCATGTCTCCTCAACAGCCAAAACTCCTTTGCTCAGTTTTCAAAAAACTCCAACTTACCCCAGTGTAACTTCTGTGTTGCAGCAGTGCAACAACAGAATAAAAATACTCAGCAAGTTGATAAATGTGATACATTAAAAACCACCACTGAATTTCCAGTCGGCCCCTCTAGCGTGCCACAGAATCCAGGGATCCTGCTACAGAAATTAGGTCCAGTTTGCAACAGAGTAGATGGGACTGAAATATTTCTTATACATAAATTAATGACGTCAAAAAACATTATCAGCCCAGGCACAACACGCACTCACCCAAAAAAATAAAACTCCACCCAGCTGAGTGGGTGAATAGAATTTTGCAAGGCTCAATTAACATAGGTAGTGCTGGAAATACCTGCCTTTTTTATCAGTGTCGCTTCAAAATAACTTTGTAAATCCTATCAAAACATAAAATAAGCATGCATAGTATAGATAGTGCAATGCTATGCGCTGTGATATAGAAACATCCGTTGAGCCTGCAGTCAGATGGCACATGGTTAAATTTAAGCAAAAGTCTTTTCAAAGACAGCAGGTAGGCAATGTTCTGTTGCCACAGAAATGTAAATGGGTGGCAGAAACTCCCAAAAAGCCAGAATTTGAAACTCTTAGGTGTCAAGGGAGAACATAAGGTGCTAAGCAATTGCCAATAGGTCTAGTTCAGAAATGGACTTGCATTTAATTAAGAGAAATATGAAACATGCAACATTGTGGAGAGCAGGGTATCTGTTGTATGCCTCCATCTTTAAAACGAGTGTTTTGTCAATCGGACCGTTACAGGTATGGAATGCAAACCCTGTTCTGAGTCTACTGTACACCCCTGCCTTGATAATAACATTTCTCTGTCATAACCACGTTACAGCTGCAAATGCCCATGCATACACATGAGCCATTTGGACTATTCAGCATTGGCTTGACTTAGCTATTCCGTATGTATGTAATTTTACTATATTGACAGGACTGTATGCTCCTGTGTAGGGTGATTATGTTTGTCTTTATCTTGTGTGCTTGCTTGTTTGTTTGCTTATTTAAGTGGTTGCCACGTATTAACCATGACAAATAGCTTGGAAGACGCCATGCTCTGGAATATTTTCTCCTTGAGCGGCTTTTGGATCTCTCTGGCAATCCTTTATCTATTGCTTCCTCCACTTCTGCACCTTAGTCATGTCTACATCATCTTTGGGTTTATTTTTCAGCGGATATGTGTGCGCATCGCTCACATTAACACTGCGCATTTGCCAGAGTCTTTGTGGATCTACTCTGAGGCTGTTTCAGAGCCAGGCTGCCAATAGGGCTGGCTGGTTTGTCCTCCTAAGCACTACTTGCCTTTTAATTGGCTTATAATTAGCTCTTTGTGACGTGTTTCGAGAATGAGACGCTGAGCAAACCTCTCAGAGGATATCATATGGGAAAAGATTTTTTGCAAGGTTGCTCCAAATGGCCATAGAGGTTGTTAACATACATTTACACTCTGTCGTTAGGGACAGGCCTGCTTGTTGGCCCTCTTAAGCATAAGATTTTTCTTGAGAAAAGTCCCCAGCCTTTCTTAGTGAGGAAAAAAAGTGCACATGATCTTTGTGATGCTGCATTCAGAGGGTGAGTTGTAGGTTATTTTTTGGTTGGTTTGAGGAGGTGGGGGCAGGAGATTGACCTTAGTGAGGACACTTAAGGAGCTACACAAATTATGTTTAACACTGAAGCTTCATATGTATTTGGGAACCAACCGTGGTGTTAATATAGCATTGTTTTCAAAGTCACTATGCCATGCACATTTAGAACTCCAAATAGAAACCATTCCCGCTGTTTAGCATGTGAGAGAAATGTGCTAAATTAGAGAGATTTGTTTATATTCTGAGCAGGTAACATGAAGACAGCATACCTTACTGTAGTTTCAGGAATATCTTGCAAAAAGTGGTTTGCAGTTGATTTACATGGTAGATTTGGGTTGACATTGGTAAGCCATGCATATCCTGAAAGGAGCAAAAGCTGGAGCTTTTTGTACCTCTTGGTAAAGAAAAATAATGTATTATAATTAGCTTTGTATATATGGTATTATTTAGTTCAGAAGTCAATCTGTCTGAAAAGCATTGCACTTTCCAAATCTATGTCAGCTATAGACTTCACCTCCCAATAAAACCTATATACTAAATTGTTAATTTAGATCTTATAAAACATCTTTAGGACAGAAATTGGCTTATCATTGCGTGTGTATTGTACATAGCACAATAGGGCCGTGATTAGGCCCACCAGAAGGCTACCCCATTGCAAATAACGAATAAACACAATAAAAGGAGATATCAACTGAACTAGCAGTTAGCTGTAGAAAATGATTGGGATCCATGGTTAGATAGAGAGAGAAGCTGAGGCACATCAGCAAGTGCATTCAGATCATGAAATAGATGTAACCTTGTGCTATGGAGACCATCTCGGTTGTGTTTCATATGTATTCTTCACAGTCCTTACAAGGGATAGTTCCAGTGTAGGAACAAAAAACAGCCTTGCTCCAAGGGTATTGTATGTAAAGATTAACAGTGTCAAATGGTGACAGGACTATCGTAAATTCCTAGCACACAAAACTAAGATGTTAAATCCTATCTCTATAACTTCTGTTCCTCTCAATGCGAAATTCAGAAGGTGTTGAATGGAAGTGATCACAGAAAGTAGTAGCTTGATTGATAAAGTCCCTATCTGGTCATTTACGATCTGGCTGAAGGAGAAGCAGCTTTTGCCAGACAGAAAAGCAATTAATCTGCAAACAAGCCGAGGAACAGCAGGGCTGTGCATTGGAGTCTCAGGCTGCTGGGAGCTCATGAGAGGAGATAAGACTGCAGCCTGCTATTTATTGTACATTTTAATTAAGTGCTTGTTAACGGCAGTTATCTTAACAGTCATAAAATTACTGTTGTAATGCATTTTGTTTGAGGAAAAAAATGGAGGAAGCCGAAGGACTTTATGAAAGCAGTCACAGATTGCTTTCACTTTAAATCAAAGAATAAATTCTGAAGAGGAGGGATGTTGCAATGATCTAAGCCGAGCCACTAATGGTTATTTAATGTGGCCATCAGTGTTTGTAAGTCCCTAGCATACGGAACGTACACAATAGCCTCCAAACCCTCTTTAACACTTATTTGAGATGACAGGAAAAATGAAACCGTTTGTGCTTTCAATGGAAAAGCAATCATTGGTACATTATATTCTGCTTGCCCTATCATGCTAATGCATGGTAAAAATGTCACCAAATGTATTTAAGGACCTGATGGAGTGTTGCCGTTTGATTCCTGTTACTGGGCTGATTAATAAAAATCTTCAATTTGTATGTAAATGCAGTGGGGTTTCATATCATCCGCATACCTGCACCTGGAGAAAATAATAAACTGAAGTTTAATGCAGCAATTATAAGCATTTATGGAACTCTTTAAAGAGGCTGCTGCCTCCCCTGACCATCAAGATGAGATATTCACAGAGGAATATTACTGATGCTCAGACAAGCAGGGCTGCAGATGGTCCCCAGTGCAAATGCTGCCAATGCAGATTAACTCACTGACTCATACTCACTTTGGTACAACAATATAAGCTACTTATTATTAGACAAAAGTGTCATATTTTTCCCTCCATCTGAAACAAGATCAAATTGAACTGTACTTTGGAGTGGGGAAGGAGTGGTAATTAACATTTCAAATGAGTTTTGTTTGCATCATTTACACTTTTCCTGACATCATTTAATTCCCCTATGCATATGTTCCCATGACAACATCATCACTATAGATAAAAATTGCATTGATACAACAGAAGCTTTTCAAGATACATGACAACAGCTGTTTGTTTGTTTGTTGGTTTAATCCCTCTAATGATGTTCAGCCTTTAACCAATGACCCCCCTAATGGTTGATCCTTAATAAAACAAAGTATGTGGCTATTTGCATTTTCACAGCTGGATATTGGAAAGGATTGTGGTTTGGGTACTAATGGAATAATAAGTTCATGTATTGGATATGGCCATGTGGAGGAATACATTAGAGCCCAGATAGATATCTCTTTTGATGTATGCTCATGCACAGTATCTGCCTACATAGCAATTCATGATTAAGTGTACACTTGACATAGATGTTCTTAGTTATTGTAAATATTTACAAAGCTATATTTTCACATTTCAGTGTGTGTGTACAAAGACGAGAAACAAACATATTAAACAATTAACCTTGTGAGACCCAACATAAAATAATAATTTATCTTATCATGTCATCACTATACTCTTATTAGAGTGTAATTCTTAACTAACACAAGGTTGGTGATGGGTTTTCCTTTACTGTAATGTTCCGTAAAATGTAATATTCGTCATAGATGATCTCCACTAGATTAAATCAATGACCGTTAAAGACTAGTCAAGGTGGCACTTCTAATATTCTGACAAGGATTTAACTTTCACCATCCACGGATCAGCGAGTCTCTTTATATGAAATGGCTGATTTTACTCTGCTTCTCATGATCCAAAATCAAAACGTGCTCTTTATAAAAAGGCTCAATTTTTAAAAGCATGGATGTAAAAAGAGTCTAGATTTTTTAATCAGCCTCTGATTTTGTGGGCAGATAACTAATTGCAGGTATAAACAGCAGTATTTACACCTCTATACCTCTATGATTTCACGCAAAAATCAGGCAGGTAGATGATGAAATGCTAGTATTACCACCTGAAAAATCGGAGGCCAGATTGAGACCCCCTTTAAAAATGTACGACCCAAATCAATGGGAATTTTACCGGATTTCAATGAGAGAAGAGGCAGCCCTTGGTCTACTATGTGTATGTATGATTCAGTCATCTATCAGACACGTACACATGCACCTGTCCAGATGCCTTTAAGTATCACTCATCCTCGTGACCTATAAATACACTAAGCACCAGCTTTTTGCTCACTTTTGGACATGCTGTCTCAAAAGGAAGTAATATCACAGCATCACCTGTTCCATATTGGTAGCTTATTATATGAAGTTCTTACTAAGAACCACCATCTGTGTGCATAGTTCTGGATGCACAGTACTTAAGATGGCAATAATTGTGAAAACAACTCTACCTTAGACTGCTAAACCAAGCAGATATCAGTTTGTTTGTTTTTTATTTGTCAGATATCAATTACTAGCTGGGTTTTGTTTGTTTTCCTAGATAGCAAGTACAGATTCAGAGAGTCGGTGACAACACAACCTTGCATTACGTAGCAATAGCTGTACTAACAAGATGAAGCTGTACTCCTGGAGAGCGCAAGGGATCTATCTACCAATAAGTAGGCACAACAGATTACAGACGGAAACAGTTGACCAGAAGGACCTCCAAGGCTCATCCCTGATTTCTTGAGCAATGTCTCAATGATTATTTGGTTTTCAGCATAGATTCTACCTAAGCAGTAAAATGCTAATCTCCCTCCATTTCCTCTTCAGCTGCTGAATGTGATATGTGTAGATTCTAAAGTTTTCTGCGGTGTGACAATGCTGCCAATTGCCGTTGTGATGGGTTTGGTCACAGAGACCTGTTTGGGACTGTCACCTGACATGCTGGAATTACCTCTGAGCCCGTTTTCCCTGCAGCTTGGGACTCCAGAACCCTGCCTTGTTGAGCCAGACACGCTAGCCTGCTTCAACACAGACCCAGGTCTGGTCCACGCCCCCAAACCTGCAGACTTTAACCAAAAACTGCTCAGCAGGTCACCTATCTCCGAAACTCCATTTCCAATGGGATCCAAATCCCAAATAAATCTGTTTTACTCTGTATAAAGCTTATACAGGATAAACCCATAAATTGTCCTCCCTCTATGACACGGATAGAAATATATGCACAGCTGTTCATTCCCTCAGGTATTAATCACTTACTCTGGGTTAATTAATAAACAAAAGTGATTAAGTATAAAAAGTAGGATTTAAGTGGTTTCAAATAATAACATACAGAGCAAAGTAAGTGACCAAGCAAAATAAAGCAAAAGCACACAAGTCTAAGCCTAATAGATTAAGAAACTGATTACAGGTAATATCTCACCCTCCGAGATGTACCAATAAGCTTCTTTCACAGACTAGATTCCTTCCTAGTTTGGGCCCAATCCTTTTCCCTGGTACAGTCTTTGTTAGTTCCAGCAGACATCTTAGGTGGAAAACAGGGGTGTTCTCATGACTGGAAGCCCCTTCTTTCCTGCTTCACCCCTTTTTATAGCTTTGGCACAAGGCAGGAATCGTTTGTCTCTCTGGATCCTCACCCCTCCTTCTAAATAGAAAAGTACCAGATTTAGAATGGATTCCAATATCAGGTGACATGATCACATGTCCTGTGAGATCCCAGCCTCCATTCCTCCTGGGCTGGCCCACATGTACACAGGAAGGTCTGCAAGTAAACAGAGCCATTTACGACCAATTGTCCTAGTCAATAGGAGCCAACAAGATTCGAAATCACCATTAATGGCCCACACTTTGCATAATTACAATAGGGCCTCAGAGTTATACATCATATTTTTAGTTTCAGATACAAGAATGATACATACATACAAATAGGAGGAATATATTCAGTAGGTTATAACCTTTGTTATGATACCTTACAAGAGACCTTTTGCATAAAGCATATTCCAGTTACATCATATTCACACTCATATTTCCATAAAACATATGGAGTGCAACTTCACAGCTGTTATTCCCCAGCACCAACCTGCCCCACCCTCCACCCCCAAGACCAGTGAAATCAGCTCAGGAAGGATAGAAGGAAGAAAAGAAGTTGCAGCCTTTCTGCTGCCAACAGACACTGAATGAATAAGAGGCCACAAGATGAGCTGCAGCAGCAAGGCCATGACTTCAATGAGCTTTGTATTACGTCCCAAATCAGGGTCAGAGATACCAGATCTTGACCAACTACAGGAGGTTATCCTCAGCACAGCTGTGTAGAGCTCTGAGGGAAAGGTCACCAGGGCAGCCACTCCATGCCATCATACAGTCACTCCCACCCCAACGTCATGACAAGAAGAGTCGTATCCCTGTTGATGCAGCAGAGGCAATGAGCTATGGAAGCATAAAACATTATATTCTGCCTCGTGTGTCATCAACAGAATTGGCAGCTAAATTCAGATGATAAAATCTTTAGTGCCAGTGATAATGTAAAGAGCAGAAAGAACAGTGTGGTTTTCAGATCCCGGGCTGGATTGCGGTGACTGAAAAAACAAGTTTATTTTATCGACAGTGTCATTGCAGAATAAATATGGCTTCCCACCATTATAAAAAAAAACCTTTGGACTATGACCATGTTTGGGAGTTCAGATTTAAACCTGCTGAAGTCAAAACATTGTGTTGCTAATATTCCAGTACCTTCACTGGGAATAATGGCCAGTGGATGCACATAGTTGCAGAACATAAGTCATGCCAGGGAATTGTTCTCTACACTGTGCGGGAGATGTGCCCCCCACAGCATGGCCTCTGTGTCTCCGACTGTCCTCTTTGGACTAGAATCGCACCAGTACCGGGGTGTCTGGGGATCTCCTCAGCTATATTTGCTCTCTAGTGCCTATGAAGAATTGACAGCGAGAGGGATTTTTTTTATTATTATATTATGCTGGGTGTGGTCGACAAAAAAAGAAAAGTCAGAAGAGGTTATTTGTTCCAATGGCATTTTTGTCCTCAAACTCTAGCCCCCCCCATCAGAAGTGTGAATCCAGTCATGTGATTTCAAACACAGAAATTGTCATTTTGAAGAGTGTGGGGGGGGGGGAAGGAACTTAAACTGTAAAACTCTGGCTCCTCAGAAGAGTGAATTCAAAATGGCAACCAGGGATCACTCACTGTGACAGCTATTTAACCTTTGAAAGTGCCACATTTTTTTCTTGGGATTATATCTTTGAGCATAAGACATAGCCATATAGGTGTTTTCAAGAAGAAAATCAAGTTCTCCATTCTTTAAACTCTCATATTATCATATGACTATATTGACGCCAAATTAGCTTTTGTGCCTTCCCCATATGTAGCTGACCTGGACTAAATTAAATGTATTACCAATTACCGTATATACTTGTTCATAAGCCAAATATTTTTAGCAAAAAAGGGAAGCACCAGAGAAGGGGGTCGGCTTATGAACGGGGGGGGTGACTTATAAACGAACCAGCTTATGATCGAGTATATATGGTATATCATCTTAATTTATGTAAAAGAGAAACAACATTTGCACACAGTGCTGACATAAGAATTCTGCCCCAGGTGTACACGTACTTACTATGTATAAAAACTCTGTGCTAATTATTTGTGACCCGTATAGTCTACACCATTATATAATTGAGAATGACAGTGCTTTACCAAATACTTGTGAATATTGCTATGAAGACCAATACTGTGCCATGAGGTTGCTCTCATTTCTTTCATGTCCCATCCCCAACTTATAGAAATGACTTTGTCAGAGGTAATGAATAATGGTAAGTAGCTAGGCATTCTTTTCAATCACAACCTTACCATTGAAAACCATCTACCAGTCATGGTTAATAGTTTTGCAATCTGCACCCACATTTATCTCACAACAACAATGCATAACCTCATAACTACAAGCCTTGATTTTTACAATTCTCTCCGAGCAGGGCTTGCAGACGTTCCTCTCTATCACTTTCAGCTTTGGAATACAGAATCATGTTTGCTCCCTTGTAACTGTAATCATATCTTACGGGGGGCAGCATAACCTTATTGTTAGAGTATGAGTTCTATGTTCTAGTTTTGGTTCTGGTGCTGGCTTGGTGCGTGACCTTGGGAGAGTTACTTAATCTATCTGCGTTTCTGTTTCTCCATCTGTAAAATAGAGAGAATTATATGTCTCATACCTACTTTCTAGGGCTGTTCAGAGATGTAATCAATTCATGTTTATGGAATGTTTTGAGATCTTCAAGCAGAGAGCACTATAGAAATAGTCAGTGCTTTCATTATTACACCTACCCTTCATTCTTTAAATTGGCAGCTTATAAACAATTGCTTGACTTGCAAGTTGGCTAAACTGATTTCTAAAGCCCTTTATCATGGTGTAGGCCATCACTATGGCTACCTCCTCCTTTAGTTTTTTCCTGACTCATTTACTGTCTGACTCCAATCACCTTTCAGGAATCTCACCACCAAGTCTTAGGCCTGGTCTACACTACGGGGTTAGGTTGAATTTAGCCGCGTTAGGTCAATTTAAAAATGAATGCATCCACACAACCAACCCCATTCCGTTGACCTAAAGGGTTCTTAAAATCGACTTCTGTACTCCTCCCCGGCGAGGGGGGGGTAGTGCTAAAATTGACTTTTCTGGGTCGAATTTGGGATAGTGCAGACGCAAATCGACAGTATTGGCCTCCGGAAGCTATCCCAGAGTGCTCCATTGTGACTGCTCTGGACAGCACTTTGAACTCTGATGCACTAGCCAGGTACACAGGAAAAGCCCCGGGAACTTTTGAATTTCATTTCCTGTTTGGTCAGTGTGGCAAACTCAGCAGCACAGGTGACCATACAGTCCCCCGAGACTCGTAGAGCAGAGAATGTTTCTACGCTCCCTCTATCATCTCCATCCCTGAGTTATCACAGATTAGAAGGTGAAAAAAACGCACTCACGATAACATGTTTTCCAAGCTCATACAGTCCTCCCACACTGATAGGGCAGAGCTTAATGCATGGAGGCATTCAGTGGCACAGGCCAGGAAAGAATTAAGTGAGCGTGAAGAGCGGAGGCAGGAGGCTAATGGGGGAGCAAACAGACATGAAGAAGCATCTGTTGGGGGAGCAAACGGACATGATGAAGCATCTGTTGGAGCTGCAGGAAACCCAACAAGAGCACAGACCCTTGCTGCATCCACTGTATAACTGCCTACCCTCCTCCCCATATTCCATAGCCTCCTCACCCAGACACCTGTGGGGGGGTTCGCCTTCCTCAGTGTGGGGCACGGGTCACTTGCTGGAAGATTCTCTGCATCTTGAAGTCTTTAAACCATGATTTGAGGACTTCAATGGCTCAGACATAGGTTTGATACAGGAGTGGGTGTGTGAGATTCTGTGGCCTGCATTGTGCAGGAGGTCAGACTAGATGATCATAATGGTCCCTTCTGACCTTAAAGTCTATGATTCTATGATAGGCCCAAGAACATTGGGGGTGGGGGCGGCTCCAAGCACTCAGCCACTCCACTCCAGAGGATGGCCCAAGCAACAGAAGTTCTGTCATTCAAACAGTTTGATTTTTAGTGTGGCTACAATAAGCAATGTGGCCTTGTCCTTCCCTCCTCCCCTGGGCTACCTTGTCCATTATCTCTTCTTTTTTTTTTAATTAAAAAAGAAAGAATGCATGGTTTCAAAACAATAGTTACTTTATTTCGAAGGGGGAGGGTAGTTGGCTTATAGGGAATTAAAATCAACAAAGGGGGCAGGTTTGCATCAAGGAGAAATACACAACTGTTGCACCGAAGCCTGGCCACTCTGAAACTGGTTTTCAAACCCTCTCTCATGCACAGCATGCCTTGCTGTGCTCTTCTAATCACCCTGATGTCTGCCGTGAAATGATTGTCTGCTGTTGCTTTCATGGAGGGAGGGGCAACTGACAACATGTACCCAAAACCACCCGCGACAACGTTTTTGTCCCATCAGGCATTGGGTGCTTATCCCAGAATTCCAATTAGCAGAGGAGACTGCAGGAACTGTGGGATAGCTACCCACAGTGCACCGCTCCGTAAGCCAATGCTAGCCATGATAGTGAGGATGAACTCCACCGACTTAATGCACTTAGTGTGGACATACGCAATCGACTATATAAAATCGACCTAATTTTGTAGTGTAGACATACCCTTAGGCAAGCAGACAACTGTGCTTTTGGAATCAGGGGCAATGACTTCTGCACTGTTGCTTTATTGACTGCTGGTGTTCTGTGAAACCCTTGTTGATGGTTTGCAGAGAGCTGGAGGATCACATTGTGCTGGTCTCCTCCTTATTTCCAGCTGCTGAATTACACTAAACATACACACATCCTTTCCTAATATTACTTTTGCATGTAAGCAATCACTGTAGTGGCCAGAGAGAGATGTAATTCAGCCCATTTATACCAATATAACTGCATCCACACTGGCAGGATAATTACACTGGTTTAGTTAAAGTGATGCAACTTTTTTGTTAGACAAGGCTTCCGTACTCCCCAATTTTCTTTTGGAGGAAGGTGCTTTTGTGTTTTTAATGTTTTTATATATCACTTCCTTGTTGAAGGCTAGCACGCTGAATGACTTGAAGGCAGGAGTGGGTACTTTAAATTATCCCAAGTCTTATTTTAGTTTAAATGACCAATATAAGAGTGAAATAGCCTTTAAAAAAAATACAAGTCATTAGAAATGCTTGCTAACCTTGCCATAAAGCTTTCTTTTACCATTGTGACCTTAATGAGAATGTTTCCCTTGAGACTTGTGGAGAGTTTTATGAGAAAGCAGCAACAGTAGAAGAGTGAAAAACCTCCATGGCAACATTTAAAAAAAAAAATCAATGAAAATCAACAAAAATATAAAAGGTCTCCCAGGGAAAAAATCGCAATACAAACTTTTAAGATGCCACATTCTAATATCTTTGAATTTTTATTTAATTTAGTTAAGGTACTTTTTTAGCTGAACTGCTACTTAGTGAAGTTTGCGGGAGTGAGGGACAGTACAGGACTCTTTATGTAGGATAATTTTTGGTTCAACGTCTCTTACATGTTGTATTCTTGGAAGAACAGGCGCTGTTCCTCCTACTTTTATGGGAGGAAGAAGCATCTCACATTGATTTAAAAAACCTGCACTAAAGCCCCATTTCATCTAGGTATTTAAGTACATGCCTGGCTTTAAGCAGGTGAATACGCCCCTTGACATCACTGACTTAAATGGGACAATTCATGTGCTTAAAAATTAAGCATAAGCTTAGGTATATATTTCTGAATCAGGGCCTAAAATATTGTAACATCGGGAATATCCAAAGGAATGAGGTGAGACTTACTGTCAACCTTTAACTGAGGCAGAGCCCTAGAGTGAAATCATGGAAGTTAATGGGAGTTTAGGATTTCACACTTTGGGCAAGATCTCACCGACGAATAACAAAATACAAAATGGGGAGTGCTCTAACTCAGGTTAAAAGTCCAGGGAGGACAAGGCAGTTGTATTTTTAACAAAGTTAGCAGGTTGAGTTAAATACAATAGGGGAGGCTGTGGTTTATTGCTACCTAATAGCTCAGATTAAAATTACAACTGCCTTATCTTCACTAGGGTTTTTTTGCAATGAAGCCATGCCTTCATTTTAAATTCCCATTCCCCGAGTCTCCCTGTCTCAAACCATAGTCATCGGCAACTCAGCTGGTGGAGGAAGAGAAGTCCATTACTGGAGCACTTAAGGTACTTAGATACTCTAGACAACCCCACCCATAAACACCAGGTAATGTACTGATTTACAGGCAAGTTACTGGTTTTGTGGTGAGTAATAGCTGTAGTGTTTTTTACATGAACTGGCGCTGATCATCCTCGAGTTAGAGGGATTGACCCTCCACTAGTGAACTCAATTAGAGTTTTGCCATAGAATTCAGTAAGCACAGGATCACCCCATAATTAGGGCTCAGATAAAATATTTTATTAGAAAATTTCACTATTTTTTTTCCAGGCCATGTTGCATCCTTAACACTACGAAATGGCAGCTCTTGCACTGATCCATACAACACGTTGATATTTTGAGTATTTCCATATTAAAACTGCTCTTCATCAGAACTAAATTTTGTAATTTGTAATGTTCAAATTATAGAGAAGTTTCTATTGTGGGGAGGTGTTTGTTTGTTTTTTATCTATTTCCTTTATTTTGCTCAGAAGTAAAACCATGTTGAACTGGAGAGGAGGGAAATTCTCAACATTTCACAAATGTGGGGGTCAAACTGGATCAGTTTCACACAAAAAATGAAAACAAATATCAAAATTTTCAAATTTTGCTGCAGTTTCACAGATCCCCAGTTATAGTCTCATTTTAGGAGTAAGGCCAAGCAATAAACGATATTGGTCAAGGTGACACATGTGGAAAGGGCCTTTCCAGGTACCCAGCATTTGGTGAAGGTCTGGGAGATTCCTCAGGGCTGCCTTTTGTGGAAGCATAACATGGATATTTTAAAAAGACGAATTGTATCTTAGACATTCTTTGGTGCCAAAACTTACTAGCTGGTTTTCTGTTTTTAAAATGTGGTGAACAATCTAGTTACGGGAGTTTCTACGTCTTTGGACATTTTTGTTTCCTGGTGTGAGATTCCATTTGCCTGGAAATACTGTGTTCTAACTGCATTGTCATTCTCATCTTACCCCATCATTCCCACGTATTTCTGCACATGTAAGATTTCCCACCAAATATAGATCTATGATTGAGGACCCCAGGTAGAATGTTCATGTTTTGGTGGGTTTTAAGTAAATCTTGTTGGGAAAATTATTTTTTATCCTGCAAAATTTTTGATGAACATTACTTGTTTTTATTTCCATCTACATTTGCCTAGTTCCATTAAAAAACTGATTTCAGTTTCTAGTTTTTCTGAAGACCCAAAAATTGTAGATGAAAATTCCATTTTATTTTGCAAAACTTTCCATTTTGTCAAAAAGCAGTTTTCCACCAACAAAACATTTCCACGGAAACTTTTCAGTCAGCTCTAGTTTTAATACATTCAAAGGGGAGTAGGAAGGGAGGAGGAAAATGCATAATCCTTCAAGATTGATTCATTTATTTATTACATGATTCCAATTTACTTGAGTCTGATAGCATCGCTAATGCACTGCATGAAAAGCCATTTTGAAAAATTAACTACTACATATCCTCAGCAGCACATTTCCAAACTTGGAAAACTCAGCAAATGTAAATACTTATTTCAAAATAACAAAGCATTGCATTGGCCTTGAGGACTAATGCCTTATAAAAAACAATTAATTCAATTAGTCTATTGCGCTTGTGAGCAGCCAGATTGGCAGCATTAGAAAGTGAATCTATGCAGAGAACAGCAATAACATGAACAGTGACAATGCCAGCTTTCCTATAATTATGTTTCATTCTCAACACTATTCTGGAGAGAGACACTTCAAAGAGGTCGGGGCAAGGTAGTTCTTACCTGTGCTTATGTCCTGTCAGCCAGTGAAAGTGCATATTGCATTGATTTTTCCCCAGTGATCTTGACCCCTGGACTGAGACCACCATCTTGTTTTATGTTCTCTACCACACAGCCATAACATGGTACCATGCCAAAACTAGATTCAAATGAACTAATGCAAGACTCTATATCCAGAACTGAGCTCTGGCCCTAAACTGTATTTTGGTAAGTGTAGCAAATGTAAGGGCTAAAGGTTGTAAGAAGAAAGTGTCAGAAGCCCTGAATGTTTTACAATGTTCTTGCATCAGGTGTGACAACATATTCAAATGTTTAGTTGAATGAAAAGAGTTGGCGTATAAAATCCCAATATTTGGGAATTATAGTGCACCTGCTGGCAAACCCTTAAATAACATGCACAGTATTTAATATAAAATATTTAACTAAACCTTTGCAGAAAAGTAGTTTCTGTACATGTACAGAAAGGCACTTTTCAAGGTTTAATATAATGACCAACATTTATCCAAAGATGCCAAAGTGCTCCCCAGGCACAAGGAACATATATAAACATGGATCATTTCACCAACCACAAATGCCAGCATCTCCGGGGCAAGGACAGGAGACATTTAACA
Source organism: Mauremys mutica (assembly GCF_020497125.1). Classification (NCBI taxonomy): domain Eukaryota; kingdom Metazoa; phylum Chordata; order Testudines; family Geoemydidae; genus Mauremys; species Mauremys mutica. The sequence goes on from NC_059085.1 coordinate 16,816,941, forward strand.
GGCCACAGCAATATTACATACCAGTTTAGGGTAGAAAATGAAAATACAGGGAAACTTTTAAGCAGCCAGAATGTAAACTAATTACTCAGTAAGACTTTGGCTGGCACTCCATACTTAATATCCCTACTCTTGCAAAAAGTGCCAGCACAAATGGCCACAACCTTGATTTAATATCTCATCGAAAAGATGGCATCTTCTACCTATAGTGCCCCCTACCCCTAGGCTGTGGCATTGATTCACCACTGACTCAGAGGGAAAAGTACTCCCACTAATTACCATCGAGTGGTTTTAATTCAGCACTTTCAGTTTTCCTTGGAGGTTTCTTACCCAAACATTAACCCTACATATAACCAATTTCAGCTGTTTCAATATTCCTACCAAAAAATATCAGACCAGTTGCAGTCAAACTGCTTGGCAGGTTTAACTTTTTAAACCAAAGTAATTTATAAATTATGGAAGTGGAATATTTATTTATGTGGAGGATTTTTGTGGGTTGTTTTTTTTGGAAGAAGGGGTTGGAATTGCTTTCATAGAGTAACGGTTACTGTAAAATCTCTGGATGTCCAGGTCTAATGTATACATTTCAGTTTCAGTGGAAGAGCTGCAGAGCACTTTTGTTTAGGAAAAATGTAAGTTCGGTAATAGTTGATGGATATTTTAATTATAACTGCTGTATATAGCTATGTGAAGTTCAAATGGTTTGGGTTTTAGTTTTTTATTTCCACTTTAAAAATTTGTATCATTTGAACGAAAACAATAGCATATTCTCTGTGCAATTAGAAGGGGGAAAGTAACACAGTATGAGCCGATTAGAGAACTCTAAGGTACTGTTCAGTAGCCTACCAAAATCACCCGCATTTGCTTACCAAAGATATTCAACATTTGGGGTGAGATTCTGTGCTGGACCTTATGGCTGTTTTCGACAGTACCTGTGCCAGGGAATTCTCCCCTGGCCAGAAATGGGGCCTTTAGTGCCCCTTTATGCCATTCTGGCCCTTTTACCCAATGTAAATGTTAAGAATGTCACCCCTGGAATTTGAGACTGAGAGCACTGTAAGATGAAATACTTGGCTATAATTGGGATTCAGCCATAAGAACCAACTGGTGTAGTTGGCAACCTTCCAGAGCAGACCAAAAAATGATATGATTTGCATCCGCTAAGCTTATCGCTGCTTGAATCCTACTTCACAGCAATGTTCAGAGACTAATTTTATGATTGTGAAGTGCTTTGAGATCCTAGTAGCAGACACTACAGAAATGGAAAGTACTAATTATTATACCATATTTAGAAAATAACTGTATGGTACAGTGCCTCCATGCAATATACATTTATCCTCCAAATACTTGACTCCATCAATTTATATGTAGACTAACCTTGTTTATTCTCTGAATAGCTGTGTGTTTCCCTCACCCAGCTGAATTTCAGTGCATTTTATTGTGCTTGGCTCTCCTCTAAGTACAGAGACTATAAAAGTGCAAAGTGGAGGAGAGAAATGGATGAAAAGAAGAGAAGTTAGAGAGATGAATATGAAAGGAGAAGATAGAAAGGAAAATATCTGATAGCGCAATTCCAACAATTTTTTCCTGTGTATCAGCTAGTTCGTTAATTTTCTTCTAACTCTATGCCAGTAGGATAAACAGATTATAGTACATGCAGTGAATCAAAGAATGTAGAATAAATTAATTGTGAGTACTAACTAAGCCTATTCTAACATATTTCACAACAAAGCAAGTAGAGAATATTAAAAGGCCCCTTAGGAAATATGATTTGGGGTGCCCTGAAAATATTAATTTGATTTGGATATATGAGAAAGGAGTGAAGACTGGGCTATTTAACAGCATAAAATATTAGAAGAGATGGATGAAAAAAACTGAAATTTGAAGACTGACTTTCTTTTTTTTTTCTGCAAAAATATTCATCCCATTTTTCAACCTGCAGTAGAACTGACTGAAATATGTCTACATTCAAAATTTTCCAGTGGAAAAAAACACACTTTTGGTGAAGCTTTTTAACCAACTCTAATGATAAGGTTTCTCTGAAGCATGTTCTTTTTGGTGGATGAGGACAGTTTTATACAGCTATCTAAATAGCTGGGGCCAGATTCTCTCCCTTCCTGAATGAATAACCTCAGGAGTGGGCTTTTTGTGTGCAAATCTCCTCAAAGATCTCCTCATGTAGCATGGGGAGCAGTTTTTGTTCTCCACTTCTATGGAAATACTGCCCCTAAATCTGGCAGATCTTTCTGAATCCACAGAAGGTCAGGGTCATCTATGCAATGGCCTTGAACTCCCACAGCAGGTTGGACTCCCTTCTAGCCATAGCTTCCATTGGGATTCTGGGTCCATGGAAAAGGTAACAGCCTGGGACTGTATTAATTTTTCATTGTAACTTTTTCGGGCCCAGAGTGTGTCTCTTCACTCAGAGCCCACCCCAGCACCACCCTCTTGTCCCTTCAGACCCTGAATCTCATGGAAACTCCTCCACAAGGTACATGTAGAAAGCAGATGACAGGAGCAGAGTCAAGAGAGAAGCACTCAAACCCATTTTCTGTGTGCAGGGACTGAGATTCTTGTGTAAATGCACAGATCTCAGGGGCATGAACTGGCCCCTGAAGATGATAGGCTTCTTGTATGGAAAAATGTTGCCATAATCCCTCTTGTCAGGAAATATTCAATTTTCCTTTGCTTTGTTAGGGGAAAAACACTAAATTACACAGTTTAGCAGATCAACGTCAAAACTTATGTTGAAAAAAAGTCTTCCTAAGAGTGTTTCTTAAAACCTGTATAACCATATTGGTAATGCTGCCCACAGGGAAAACCATTAGCACAAATCTTGAACACGTTTCAAAAGCTAAACTGACATGGATGGGGGAGGAAGGGAGAGTGTGCCTAGCTGTCCATTGTATATTACAGGAGTCCAAGCAGTCCAAATCATTTTCAAATGTTTCTAAGTCTCAGTACAGTGACTTCCTCCAAGACATTACTGAACTTTGTCTGTAAATGTTAATGCAGCTGTAGGACTGATTTTTATGAAGATGTTGAAAAATAATTTCACCGTGTTAGCACCTACATAAAAACTTTGGCTACCATTTTTAAGGATTAAAACTTTACTCCTAATGAACTTCCACACTCACAAATTCTATGCACTCTCTTTTTAGAGTATTCTTGCTTCCTTCCTATCTGCTAACACAATGGGGAAAGCTTTGTTATTATTAATCATCTTTAGAACCCTAGGGATTCCGGGAGTTCTAATGCTGCTGCAACCACATTTAAAAAACACACACAGCCCCAAAGTTCACTCTTGCAGATTTTCATTAGCAGATGGATTTACGAGGTAAGGGACATGTTTAATGATTCATCTAAAGCCAAAGGAGCTAAATCTGTGATAATTATCACCAGAATCAATATTTTCAAATCAAGGGTTTGGGGGTATCTTTTAAAATATATATATTCCATGTTATTTCTTGATACAGGGCTGTCATTCAAATTAAAAAACAATGATGGATTTTTCTTTCTAAAACCAAATATCATCTTGCACTGTGCAAAGCATTCACGAGATTTTGGAACAGATTACTCATGTTAATAGAGAGAGATTTATATAATAAATGCTTTCAGAGAGTGATTGTCTGTTAAAATAGAACATTTGCATGCAAACTAAGCACCTTAAATAACAGGTACCGTATGAGCTTAGCAGCATTTATTTGACTAATTTACCTTGTCAGTCTCCTAACTAATGGCCCCATAAAAGCGGCATGTGTTGTAATTTCTGGAGACTTTGAAGGAAAAAGGATATCCTGCAGAAATTGAAGAAAAGAAACATGGCTGAGAAAACGTTTGTAAATAAGTCATTGACATTGTGATTGGATCTGTCTCTTTAATCTAAATGTCATGTTTTTCGTGCATTCTGTTGCATAAAACTAGTTCATTTTTAAACAAAACACACGAAGAAAAAAAATAAGAGCAAATATAATGGGCCTGAATTTAAAAAGCAGGCTCTATTTCTGCAGGTGCAATAATTGCTCTGCCAATTTCATGGCTACTATTAATAATTAATATAGTGTTACCATTTATACATCCAATTACCACCTTGCAGATGCAAAAATAGAGGTTGGGTTGAGACTTGTAAAAACTATTTTAAAAATATGTATGATAATTTTTGTACATCACCCCCGAATGATCTGATAACACAATTCTGAAACTTAAAAATAAACCAAGAGCTATTAATTTAGGGCCCAATTTTAAAATCTCAGGAGCCTCAGACAATATGCAATTGCACATCTTAAGTTGTGCATGAAATAGCATGTGCACACTGGATATTTGTGTAAGCAGATGTCAAGTTAAATGTCCTGCTGACCATGTCAGTCTGCAAAATGGGTGTTTGTATGTGTAATTGTAGTAACTACAGGCAAAGTAGGTCCATGCCATTAATTTTATGTGCACAGCCCTGAGCTTCTGAGGTTTTGATAATCAGACTAATTTATTCTAACTGTTTATTATTACTAAAAATAATAGACAGTGACATGCATTTATATACTGCACTGTAGACTAAAGCATGTTCTCTGCCACCAAAGAACTTACAAGCTAAGAAAAATTGAGAAGAAAGAACGAGCTGGTAAAGAGTCCAAGGAGAGCATGACAGAAGGTGTGAAACAAAGAGGCAGAAGGAAATGATGGGAGTAGTAAAGCCACAGGATTAGGGAGAGCATAGTGAGAACAAGATGCAACAACAAGAAATTAGAGCAGCGATGTCATTGGGCACAAGGGAGGAAGAACGGTCCAGTGGTTAGGGTGATGATCTGGAACCTGGGAGACCTGTGCAACCTGCGCCATATCACCCCATGCCTCAGTTCTCCAACTGTAAAATGGGGATGGCAGCCCTTCCCTACCTCAGAGGAGTGCATTAAAGTCTGTGGGATGCCCACGTGCTGTGGTAATGAGGGGGCCCTGTAAGTACCTATGATAAATAGATTAGATAGACCTAGTAGGTGAGAAGAGGCTTGAATACGATGCAGGAAGAAAGAGGGTTCTAAATGAGTAACAAATTACCTGACCCTATCAGCTAACTGCTGTTCTGGGCTACAGAACACACCTCAGTATGCAGGCCACTCTGTGAGGCATACGTGGCTGTAGTGCAGCATACGTCCCACACTGCAATATGCTTTAGGGATCAGCTCGGTTTCCGTGGGCTTTGGATTAGGCCCTGTTTGAGACAGGAGCTCTCCTGCAGATGGGTGTCTTTACCTCTGGCATTTTTCAGGGGTTCTACAATTGGCCTTATGTCTGCAGTGACAGAGCCGTCACTGTGTTGGCTGCCATGTCGCAGAACTTGCTCCCTTAATGCTTTTCTCTCATCCTTCCTCAGTTTTTAAAGGGTGTTGCAGTTGCCATTTTTTATATATTTCCATTTTAACTAATGTTTATCATCACGTATTAGCCCTCTCTCTAAATCGAGGTCACTTTCTTTAGGCTCATTAGCATTTTGGTTCTGGGGGTTTTTTTTTACTATGTTTTATTTGATATTTCCCCACCCCTAGAAGTGTGCAGCACCACAAACGGTTCAGAGGGCAACAAAGCACTTATATAAATAAAAGTCACACTTGCTGCTGAGAATGAATATGTTAGCTGGCAGCATCTGGATAGAGTCTCACAGTGAAGATTTTACTTTTACAAGACAGGGATAAGAACACAGATGGCACAAGCTGGCATGAAACCTGCAAAAAGCTTCCCCACCACCCCATCCATTGAATACCATGGTAAGTCAATGAGTGGGAGGAAAGTTAAAGCTTACACATAGCCCAGCATGCCAACCCATGCCCTACTGAGATATTTGACTGCCTAGAGCTTCTAAGCAGCTGGAAAAAGTCAAACTGTCATCACTGATTAAAATGGGATTTTAAGGAAGACATCAGACATATTGTCAAAATTCTAGACTTCATTCCACATAATGGAAATACAAAAAGTTGGCAATTTTGTTTGAAAACTGAGATTTTCTCCATATGTTTTTATCACTCTGTTTTGTTACTGTTTATTTATGGCTGCATGTCTCAAATAAATAGAGGCTTGAATTGCTTTGTTTCTACTGGAAATCCTAAGGGCTATATTCCTGCTACATATGTTGGAAACGTGCAGATGTCTGCGGGTCGCCTTTTCGGCAACTTTCTATCTTGGGCCCCACTCCACTTGGGCAACTTTATGCAGATGAGAAATCACCACTGGTGGTAATAAAAAAATAAATAAATAAAACAACATCTACACTCACACTTCCACTATAGTTGGTGGATCTGTACAAGCGCTAGACATACAGCGGGAGAATTTCTGAAAATCCTCAGTGTGGGCTCAGTTCTACTCAGTAGCAAGTGGGAAAAAAATCAGGAGTCCAGACACCTATTTCCACTCTAACACCTCCAGACAAAACTAATTAAAATGTAAACCTCACCAATTTGCCAAAATAAATCTAATAGTGCTTCTATGGGCATGTAAGTAGAATTTACAACTGACCGTTAAATCAGTCAGTATATAGCTCAGGCTAGGAAGAGTAATTTTCAAGTCCTTCTTTTGTCTTCTTGTGAGGGAGACCCATACAATGGACTATACCACTCTTCTGCTGCCCTAAGCCATGAGCCCTGATTCTGCAAACACTTAGTCACACTTAGCTTTATGCACAGAATAGTCCCACTGGACTCAGTGGGAGCTTGTCCTTTGCTGTCAGGGCCAGCCCAAGTTGTTTTGCCAACCAAGGCAGAAAATGTTTTCAGTGCACCCTCACTCCCCAAAAGATGTGGGGGGGGGGAGGAAGCTGTCAAGTAAAACAGAAAAAGCGAAGGGTGGGGAAGATAGACGGCAGGGTGGGGGATTTGGCATTCTCGAATGTCGGCCATCCTGATTGCTACCCCTAAAGCCAGCCCTGTTTGCTGCCCATGCTGTTAATGTGGTGATAATGCCATCAGTTGACTGGAGCTGATCAAATATGGTCCTGGTCTCCATGGTTAGGTCTACACTGCAATAAGAGACCAGTAGCACAGCAGCACCTGGTCCAGGTCAGCTGATTTGGGTTCGTGTGGCTCAGGCTGTGGGATTAAAAATTGCAATGTAGATGTTTGGTCTCGGGCTGAGGCCCAGTCTCTGAAACCCCTCAATGGGGGTGTGTCTCAGATCCCAGGCTCCAGCCTGAGCCCAAACATGTACACTGCAGTTTTTAGCCCCACTGCCCGAGTACCACTCGCAGACTTGGTGCCATGGATTTTTAATTGCAGTGTAGATGTACCCTTAGGAGCACCTGGAGTTCCATGCCCTTTCCCCAGCTAAGTAAGCAGCCATTCCTGTCATAACAAGCACTTTGAGACAAGTAACAAAGCCCTGTTATATCAAGATACTGTAATGACCTTTTGGGTTTGCAGTCAAACATGGCTCTAAAGATTCCCTGACTCTTTGCCATCACTCCGAGATCTTTCTCTCCTGTCCTGTATTCTCTAGAACAAGCCCATTTCCTCTGACAATTTTAAACCGCAAAACTCAATGATTTCAAACTTTTCCAAGTTGAAACTCATGTGCGAGTTACCTGCCTCGCACCTAATCTATCGAGATTTCTCCAGATGTGATTCCTCTCCCAAGACCCCACTGGTTCAACAGTCAGAGAGGAAGGCTGGTCTTTACAGACAAGGCATTTTTCCAGAAGCAAGGAGATCTGGGTTCCATTCCTGCCTTGGCCCAACTCATTTAATCTTCCTTTGCCTCAGCTTCCCATCTGTAAATATAGTGGGAATCATACTTCATTTCTCCCACCCATTGTGTGCCCTGTCTATTAGATTGTAAGCTCTTTGAAACAAAGATTGTCTCTTAATACATATGTATACTGTGCCTAGCACAATCAGGGCTCGAACTAGTTTAGGGTCACCGAGGGCTATAGTAATACAAAAATGAATTAGTAACTGTCCTGCAAATCCTACGTGAGCTAACATCCAAAAGCAATTCCCACTTCTTGTATTAATTGTACTGACTATTAGCTCTTTGCAGCAAGGACTGTTTTATGTGCATTTCTTACTATTGTAAAATACCCTGTATATGTATGGTCCAATAGCAATGAATATTAATACTAATAAATCATTTAAGGGTCCACCAATTTGGTGATCTCCATTACCATATTTGTGGTACCATCCTCCAGAATACATAGATAATTATTATTCTTGACAGTATGCTAGGCACATGCATAAGGCAAATATAAAGACAGTGTCAGAAAGATGGGCACAATGGGGGACACAGCGAAAGGAGATCTGTTATATGTACATTGTGAAAAGTATCAGGCCCAATACCAGTCCCTGTGGTGCTTCCTTACAGCACAACCCTCCTCTTCCCTAAGCCATAGCCTCACAGCATGGCACTTTGTTCCCCTTCATCTCACCAGCTCCTTATCCCTTACATGGAAATGTTCCTCCCTCCTGCACCATGCTTACTAGCTATATGCATTTGCCTGTTGCATGGTACTGGGTCAGGGCATTTTGAAATCCTTGTAGACTGAATCTTGTGGCAACTGCATGATACAAACTGAAAATCAAATATTTTTACTGATTAGATCTCTAAGTGTCTCATGTTATCACAATCTAACTTTCCCTTTCTCTGACTCTTTTACACATCGGAACATCATGCATCCCCTGGAAGATATTGGCCCAGTTGCAGGCATTGCTTATTTGTTGGCAGTGGGAAGAGCATGGGTCTGATCCCCTTTTCACCTTATCACTTGCTGTTTACTGCAAAATAAACTGGGTGTGACATCTTCAGGTTGAGCCATTTCTCTATTCTCCCACTTAAATGATCTTGTACCAGGGTGAATAAGAGGCCAGGAAAGGATGGTGTAGCTGCCCCAGAAGAGTTACCCACACTTAAAGGAAATATATTTTAACAGACTTTGCTCAGCAGCATGGCAGCATATTGAGTTCACCCTAAGAGACCTGAGTTTGGCACAAACTTAGATCTCTGAGCTCTCTGCTGACATTTGCTCAGGGAGGTTATGGAGATACTAAAGTTATCCTTCAATAAGCTGGGCCAACTGGCTAAGGGGTGCAACAGAGCAACAAATCCAACCAGTGGAGTCATGTTAGCAGACAAACATTCACTTTTCCTTCTGGCCAGAGTCACAACGCCAAATTATGAGGGCACGGGAGGGTCTTACTGTGTAGACTCTTCCAAACAGGATGAGACACTGCACATGCAGTTATATTTGTTCTGTCTACTTATATCTCAAGTGCTCTCTAGGAAAGCTGGGGGAGGGGGGACAACTGAACAAATATTCCCTCCCCCTTGCCAAAAAAGGGAGATAAAAAGGTGAATGGTATGTCATTCTTGCCTTGACAATTGTAGTCTGAGGGTTTTTTTAACTCACAAGAATAACAAAAATAAGACAAAGGTGTAAACAATATCAGTCTAAAGCTATGAAAGCAAATATGGCATTGTGATTGTTCAAAGTAATTGCTCAGGAACCTTAGTGCGCACAGCTCTTTAAATAGCATAGAGATTATAGCCATTTAATAACAAGGAATTACAGATTATAATATTCACCTGGAAAGGTGATGATTTGCTAACTGCTTAAAATAAATGCATTGAGCCTAAAATAATGATGATGCTTAGAATGTAAATACAGCTTTTTCTTTTCAAAGTGCTGTTACATCATTAACTCATTAAGCTTCACTGCATCCCTATGAGATAGGCAAGTAGTATATCCCTGTTTTATGGAGGGTGATGCAGAGAGAGCCTAAGGGATGTGTCCAAGGCCACTGACTGAGAGAGATTCAGAGACGAACTGAGTATCAGGTGCTAAGGACTGGGCAGCTGCACTCCAGTGAGATTTTGCTTGAACAAGGAGTGCAGGATCAAACCTTCAAGTAATAGTAATAAAAGTATACTGATGTAAAATGAAGGTTGCATGAGACTTAAATATACACCTTCCACATCTATTTGCATGTGTTTGATGAGACTACCTATAACTACTACCTCTCTTCATCCACAGCCTGAGGCCCCAGTCTGGCAAAGCATTTCATCAGATTTGACTCCAATGGGATTGCTCACATGCTTACAGTTATGCATGTGCTTAACTGCTCGGATAGATCAAGGCCTAGTACACAGACTGAGGAGCCAGCCTGTCTCCAAGAATTTTAAGGCCAGATTCTGATATCCTTACTTACTCTGTGTAGTATGTTACCTCACTAAAGTCCATGGCCAGCTCCTGAAGTAAGGTACTATTCAATAGGGGTAACAGTAACAGAATTTGTCTCTATGGGTATGCCTACATTACCCGCCAGATCGGCGGGTAGCGATCTATCTATTGGGGATCGATTTATCGCGTGTGTAGTGTAGACGCGATAAATCAATCTCCGATAGCTCTCCCGTCAACTACTGAACTCCAGCTCGGTGAGAGGCGGAAGCAAAGTCGACGGGGGAGCAGTGGCCGTCGATTCCACACCACGTGGACACGAAGTAAGTGATTCTAAGTCGATCTAAGATACGTTGACTTCAGCTACACTATTCTCATAGCTGAAGTTGCGTATCTTAGATCAATCCCTCCCCCCGTGTAGACCAGGCCTTAGTTATTTCAGCCTAAAAACAGAG
>NC_059085.1:20355039-20452539 GCF_020497125.1 Mauremys mutica
ATTTAATCTGAACTGCTGCTTTTTCAGCCTCTGTCCCATCTGCAAAAACATCAAAGAGAGCATCCAGAGCTTCTCCAGCTACCACAAGAGAAGAATCCTTCATAGCAACCTCAAGAAGAAATTTTCCAATCATCTGAAAAGAGAGACTTATTTTTAAAAACATGGCATTATAAAACAATGGCACGTAATTGTCACTAAAGCAGTTTAGGGGTTGCTACCCATATATTTATTACCTTTAGTGTTTCAGCTGTATCTTCTATTTTTGCCAGCACGCTGCCAGCAATTCCCAGGATGCTAACTACATTTACTCTAACACTGATATTACCGCTATGAATACCAGCTTCACATAAAGTCATCAGCTGCTCAGGAGTCATACACTGTTTAAAAGAAAAGTAAATGTCAGACAAATTTAAATTTCCAGAGAAACACTATTTCAAAGAAAAATCTTTAGGCCATTTGCTTCTATATAAGACAGACAAACCTATAGCAGATAAGCAGCATCTGTATATTATGAAAAAAGTTAAGACTGAAGATGGAATCAGCATGGAGATTATTAAACTATCCTTTTACTCCTTCAGGAATTTTCTCCAGAAAAGGCTCAAGGCTCATTGTCATGGCTCTGTAGGTAAAAAGCCCTGAACCAAAAGCCACATATTTACCTGAAATATTTGAATAACTCCTTCTAAGCCACTAATGAACACTACAGAAACTCTTTACTCATAAATTGATAGCATTTAAATCCAGAAAGGACCATTAGGTCATCTAGTCTGACAAGTATCACAGGCTATTAAAGTTCCCCCAGTAACCGCTCAAATGAACCAGTAACTTGTACGGTTAAAGTACATCTTCTAGAAAGGCATCCAGTCTTGATGCTATCAAGCGAGAGAGAATCCGACACTAGCCTTGGTAGTTTAATACACAAAATGTTAAAAACTGTGGCTGCTGCACAAACAGATACAGCTTGGGTTTTACATTTCCTTTTGTTTTTGAAAAGTTAGCCCAACTGTTTTTCTTTAAATATGTATACAAAATAACCACCAGGCTCAGAATTAGTGTGAAAGGTTTCTTCTAGGACAGGGGTGGGCAAACTATGGCACGAGGTCCACATCCAGCCCACCAAGACCTTTTAATCCTTCCCTTGAGGTCCTGCCGGGGAGTGGGGTCGGGGGCATACCCCACTCCGCATGTGCCGTGGCTCAGTGTGGCTCCCAGGAAGCAGCTGGCATGTCCCCCGTCCGGCTCCTATGCATAGGGGCAGGCAGAGGGCTCCGCACACTGCCCCCACCTCTGCAGCTCCCATGGCCAATGAGAGCTGCAGGGGTGGCGGCTGCAGATGAGACAGCGTGCAGAGACACCTGGCTGCACCTCAGCGTAGGAGCCAGAGAGGGGACATGCCACTGCTTCCGGGAGCTGCTTGAGGTAAGCGCCACCCGGAGCCTACATCCCTGAGCCACCCCCTCTGTGCCCCAACCCTCTGCCCCAGCCCTGATCCCCCACCTGCCTTCCGAACCCCTCAATCCTAGCCCAGAGCCCCCTCCTGTACCCCAAACCCCTCATCCATGGCCCCAGCTGGAGCCCTTATCCTTCCCCCTCCCCCCCCCCGCACTCCTGCCCCAGCCCAGAGCCCCTTCCCACATCCTGAACTCCTCATTTCTGGCCCCATCCCAGAGCCCTCACCCCTAGCTGGAGCGCTCACCCTCTCTCACACCCCTACCCCCAATTTTGTGAGCATTCATAGCCCACCATACAATTTCCATTCCCAGATGTGGCCCTCAGGCCAAAAAGTTTGCCCACTCCTGTTGCAGGAGCATATTTTTTTCAGCAACCTTATTGATTTATGAGAAAAATTAGGATGAATTTTGTTAAACCTGTAATTCTAGCAGCGTTAATAAGCACTGTTAAAATGCTTAAAACATTAAACATCAAGTTACAAGAATTTAGCACGCTTTAAAGACTGGTTTATTTCAAAACCATTCAAGTACAATCTGATGTAAATTTACTGAACCTGTATCTACCAGAATGCCCAACGTTTGGTAGAAAAACCTCTCACCTGAGATATATTCTTTGATGCCATTGTTTGCAAGAGAGCCCTCATAGCACTAGTTACGGCTTCCAGGAATTCAGTGTGTGTAGGAAATTCTGTTAAAAAATAAACACAAAGCCAAAGAGTCAAAACAAACTTCAAATCATTTTAAGGACTTTCTGCACTGAAAGCAGAGAAAAATGTCCTTCCATTCCACATCTATTGGTGCTACCCCATGTTAAAACCTAGATTTTCAGAGACTGGGCCTCTAGCTTTGTGGGTGGAAATTGCCAACAATTTCATGTTCGTATTTGTATCGGCAATTTCTGCCACAGATGTCTAAAGTCCTAGTTTTCAGACACAATCCAGGACTAGGACTTCTAAGTGACATCAAATATAGGTGTAAAATTATGCACGCAAAAAGTGAGGCCTAATTAAGGACAAACTGAAAATTTAGCACAAGTGTCCCACACCAATATTTCAGACCATAAGCACCATCGGAGCACTAAGAGGAGCACTGCAAAGAAGCTAAGCGGGTACTTTAAAACTCACTTCCTAGATCTCTTAAGAAAATCTGTAAGACGTCCAGTCTTTTTCCTGGGACTCTGAGCTCCAACATGCACCCAGAATATTAGCATCTCTACATCACCTGTTAGTTTCCCCCTGGCATGCAGTAAACTCTGGGAAACCTAGGACTCGAACTGCGCCCACAAAATTTTGAATACTCAACTGCTCCCCAATACCAACCATCTTCTTGCATGCATATTCTTCTGTATTTTAACACTTTTCATTCTCTGCTAATGTTCTTTTGTTGCTATTTACAGGCTCTGGCAGGAGTAAAAACCTGCAGTGGCACCTTACAGATTCCTATCCCAGTTAGGAGACTAGAGCTTTGAACAGCTACTTATACCAGTAGTCCACATAATTCACGACAGTGTTTTTAGGCCTGTCTACAAGAACCGTGTGTTAGCATGATTATCTGCTACAGCTAGGAGCATCTGTCATCCGACACACCTATCCTCAGCAGAGAATCATGAGCTAATGTTGTTCTTGTAGTGTAGACGGGCCCTTAAACTATTAATTTCCAGCATGCTTGCTCATCAACTGGTCACCTCTCAATCTGAAATCAGCATTAGTAACTGGGAAATCTTCACAATAGCTCTCAGTGGAATTAACAGAAGCTTTTTAGAGACATAGGAATAAGTTTGTTACTCCACAACAGTACTGTTTTAAAAGAACATTGTCCAACAGGTTTATCATCTTCATTCAAATCAAATCATCATCACACCAGGAAATCTGATAAGCAGCTTTGATGTTTAGCCCTAACTGTAAAACGTTTGGGGCAAATGATTACATTTATTAGAGATATACATTTTCAAGAGTGGTACACAAAAAATATACGCATAACTTATGCCCCAGAGAAAGAGAGGCCTGCTATATTTCCTATTTTGATAAGTATGCAAATACTAGAGTTTGTTTCACTTTGGGAATAGCGTCCTGTGATGTCTAACCTGAATTATAATGCTGGTGACGTCATTTCAGATAAGTGAATTCTCTCACATTCAGATTTGTTTACACATACTCAGGAGATGTCCTGCTCTCCATTACAATAGCTTGTCTTATGTGATCAAAGGAAAAAACTGCCACCATCTCAGGCATGACCAAATATAGATGTTGTGGTCTCATGTTAGGATGGGGCTCCCACACTGGTTAAGTCACTTTATATTTCAGTGCTTGCATATACTGATGTAAAACATACTACACACTCCAAAAACTTTATTCGATCAGAGCTTTCCTGGGTAAGGAGATTATGTGAGGTTTACATAGCCTTGGTGCATGGCAACATATTCCCAACATCAGTTTTTCTTGCATCTGGAAGGCAGCACGGAGGGGATTAGTAATAAAATTGTATTAAATTAAATGCTATATACACCTCTATCCCAATATAACGTGACCCAAATAACACAAATTCGGATATAACACGGTAAAGCAGTGCTCCGGGGGGGGCGCGGGGCTGCGCACACCAGCGGATCAAAGCAAGTTCGATATAACAGTTTCACCTATAACGCGGTAAGATTTTTTGGCTCCCGAGGACAGTGTTATATCGGGGTAGAGGTGTATATAAAATTTACTTATAATAGAAGCAATCAAACCCTTCTGAATTAAGTTTCTCTAATATTATGGCCTTAAACCTACCTGGTTGAGAAAAAACTAGCTGGGAGAGGTGCTGTGCAAGTGACTGAAGTGTTGACGCTCCTCCAAGACAATCCACATCTGATACTAACAAAATGCTATGGAGACACGTTAGAGCTCTGCACTGTACCGTGTTCATTCTGGAACAAAGTAAATAACAGGAATATGCCTTTTGAGGCTCTATTAATAAAAAAAGATCAATATAAACAAGGAATTTTAATTTAATTATGCAGTGTTGAGGTGGGGTATAATTTACCTGGGGATCACAAAATATCTGCATGTAAATATTTGTATCTTGTTACTAAAACAATGTAGCAGACTTGTAAGGTCCAGCTCTCTAGGGTGACCCAAGAACCCATTAAAGTATCAATGTTTATAATACAGAAAATCTTGAAATTGAAGATCTGGTGTTACATTAATAATTTAATTACAAATGCACTGAAAAAATTAAAATAAAAAGTCAAAGAAATTCCTACTTTCTAATTAATGGCTTCCAAGATGGACTGTGTGTACAGATGTCTACAGCAACACTGTTCGGAAAAGCGGTTTTTTCAAGAATCTGGAAAAAAAAGTTCGGCAACAGGTTTTTTGGGGGTGGACAGTTTAATGTTTCCATATTTAATTTAAAACTCTTCAAACAATTGAAAATGAATATGCTGCATAATTTCCACAATGCTGCAGAATCCGGGGACCTTACCAGAGATTTTAGGTTCAGTTTGCCACAGAGTACACAGGCCCTTGAATACAGTTAACCTTACGTAAACACCCCCTTTGTTCTCAATTCTATCTCATTGCCATACTACTACTACTACTACTACTACAAGATGAAGCATGTTACCTTCGCAACCCACAATTAAGAATGAGCTAGGCACTTTACAAATAAACAACCCTGAACTTTTGCCAATCCCTCATACCAAGTTTTCAAGGTTAAAAAGTTTAGGTAAGATTCCCGCAGCTGAAAAGATAGAAAGATTAACTAGAGAACTTCCAAAGTTCTTCCTGTTGTTCACACAAAGAACTTGCTAGCAAGTAGGGAGCAAATTAGCCTATCAAAGAATGTCAGGAAAGGCTTTAAAAAAAAATCAGATGTTATTCAGATCATCCAGTGCCATTCTGGATCCTCGTTTGAAAGAAATCAAACTACTTCACCTGCACAACTAGATGAAGCATTTTAATGGTAACAGCAACCCCTAATGGCAGAGTCCCCAATATGACTATATACTATCACTGAACAAAATGTTTGGAAGTTTGATCTTTTTATTACGAAGGAACAGCTTCAATGTGAAATCAGTCAATTTTCTTTCTAAATGTACTCAAACTTGTCTCAGATTTTACACCTAGCCTGAAGTTCCCCTTTGAATTATTGTTAATTTACAGTCCTATTTTCTTATCTTAAAAATGTTTTCCTCTTCCTTGTCACTGCATGAAAAACCTACACACACAGGGGAAACTCACTAGCTTTTTCTGTGTAAAGTCAGGAGTGACCAAGCAAAAAACCCCAAAACACTGTCAAATAAAGCAAACAAACTAAAACAAATATTTTTCTCATGTTGCCAGTTACAGTTATCTGAGTTGTTACTTGTAAAAGTAGCAGGTGAAATATTTTTCCAGAAACATGATTTTGTAAGTTGGTGTCCTTTTAAGTACTAGAGGATTAAAGTTATTTTCCTGGGCTGCATCAGTTATAAAGATGAATTAGAAATAAGTTTTAACAACCCAAAGCTCTTAACCTGTTAACAAAAATATTGTGTATTTTTTAGAAGGATCCAAGCATATGTACATATATTTTAAAATAAACAGTAAGAGTCATGGCTCTGCTTCTGTTAAAGTGGCCTAGAGAGCAAAAGCAAAAATTGTGCTAACCAAAGAAACCTGTGCTGAGATTGGGGCAGGGAAGGGTAGGAACAGAAATAACTAGACTCATAGCTTCCCAGGCCAGAAAGGATCACCGTGATCATCATCTGACTTCCTGTTAACAGGCCACTGAACTTCCCTAAATTAATTCCCAGAGCATATCTTTTAGAAAAACATCCAATCATGATTTTTAAATTGCTAGGGATGGAGAATCCACCAAGACCCTGGGTAAACTGTTCCACTGCCTGATAACCTACACTTAAAAATGTATTCCTTATTTCCAGTCCGAATTTGTCTAGCTTCAACTTCCAGTCATTGGAGTGTGTTATGCCTTTCTCTGCTAGGCTGAAGAGCCCGTGATCAAATATCTGATCCCCACGTAGGACTTATACACTGTGATCTAGTCATCCCTTAACCTCGTCTTTGTTAAGCTAAATAGATTGAGCTCTTTGAGTCTATCACTACAAGGCATGTTTTCAAAACCTTTAATCATTCTTGTGCCTCTTCTCTTAACCCTCTCCAATTTATCAACACCCTTCTGGAACTGTGGACATAATATGCCAGTAGCAATCACACCAATGCCAAATACAGCAGTAAAATAACCTCTTTACTTCTACTTGAGATTCCTGTATATGCATCCAAGGACTGCACTAGCCTTTTGGCCACAAGAGCGCATTGGGAGCTCATGTTCAGCTGATTATCCACCACAATCTCCAAATCTTTTTTCAGAGTCATTGCTTCACAACAGAGAGTCCCCCATCCTGTAAGTATGGCTTACATTCTTTGTTACTACATGTATATGTTTAGCCATACTAAAATGCTAATTGCTTGCTTGTGCTCCAGATTGCTATCAGTAATTTGTCATCTTCATTATTAACCACTCCCCCAATTTTTGTGTCACCTGAAAACAGTGATTTTATGTTTTCTTCCAGGTTATTAATAAAAATGTAAAATAGCTTAGGACCAAGAACCGATCCCTGCACAACCCCACTAGAAACATACCCACTCAATAATGATTCCCCATTTACCATTACATTTTGAGACCTATCAGTTAGCCAGCTTTCATTGCATTTAATATGTACTATGTTAATTTTATATTGTTCTAATTTTAAAACAAAATGTTATGTGGTACCAAATCAAATGCCTTACAAAAGTCTATTACAGCAACACAGTTACCTTTATCAACCAAACTGGCAATCTCATCCAAAATAGGTATCAAGTTAGTATGACAAGATCTATTTGCCATAAACCCATGTTGATTGGCATGAATTATATCGCCCACCTTTAATTCTTTATTAATTGACCCGTATCAGCCACTCCATTATCTTGCCCAGAATCAATGTCAGACTGAGTGGCCAATAATTACGTAGGATGTCCCATTTACTCTTTTTAAATATTGGCACAATATTTGGCACATCTTCAATACTGCAAGCAGATCTGGTTGCGCCATCTCAACAATGATATATTGGAATTGGAAAAGGTACAGAAAAGGGCAACAAAAATTATTAGGGGTATGGAACAACTTCTATATGAGGAGAGATGAATAAGACTGGGACTTTTCAGCTTGGAAAAGAGACAACTAAGGGGGGATATGATAGAGGTCTACAAAAGCACAACTGGTGTGGAGAAAGTAAATAAGGAAGTGTTATTTACTCTCTATCATAACACAAGAACTAGAGGTCACCAAACAAAAATAGGCAGCAGGTTTAAAACAAACAAAAGGAAGTACTGCTACACAGTCAGCCTGTGGAACTCCTTGCCAGAGGATGTTGTGAAGGCCAAGACTATAACAGGGTTCAAAAAGAACTAGATAAGTTCATGGAGGATAGGTGCAACAATGGCTATTAGCCAGGGTGGGCAGGGATGCAAAACCATGCCCTGAAGTGTCCCTAACCTCTGTTTGTCAGAAGCTGGGAATGCATCACTTGATGATCACCTGTTCTGTTCATTTCCTCTGAAGCACTTGGCATTGGTCACTGTCAGAAGACAGGATACTGGGCTAGATGGACCATTGATCTGACCCAGTATGGCCATACTTATGTTCTTAAATCACAACATTAGCTTTCTTCCAGTCTTCTGGAACTTCCCCAGCATTCCAAAACCTAAAATCAACATTAATGGTCCTGCAAGCTCCTCAGCCGCCTTCTTTAAAACTTTTGGATGCTAGTTATCTGGAACTGCTGATTTTAAAATGTCTATCTTGAACAGCCACTGTTTAACATCCTCTTGAGCTATTAGTACACTAGGAAGAATGTTATATGATGTGAGTAGGCTATGCAGTTTTCAGTGTTGTAGCTATGTAGGATATGACACACACAAGATGGGTGAGGTAATATATTTTATTGGACCAACTTCTGTTGGTGAAATAGACAAGCTTTCAAGTTCCACAGAACTCTTCTTCAGGTGACCTCCAGCTTCAGCTGGAGCTCAAAAGCTTGTCTCTCACCTATAGAAGATGGTTCAATAAAACATATTACCTCACCCACCTTGTCTCTATCTAGGTTGTGAAGGGTAGTCAGCACACATGATTTATTTTGCCCTTCTTACAGCTCGTATAGAAGTCTTCTCACTAGTTAAAGGCTAGTTGCTGAGGTTCCAGAACGGCTCATGCTACAGAATCTATCTAAGCACTGATGCAACAGAGAGAGCCTCCAAGTGTGTAGACACAGGGACTAGTGTACAGTGTTTAAGAAAAACTTTACTATAGTCACTTTAAAAAATGACTATTTCATATTTTCTGATGCCTGTGAAATCCTACTAAGATGAGTTCTGGGGACCCAACAGCAAACTCAGAATTGGCAAGTGGACTACCGAAATTAACAATTTAAGGAGTGGGGGGATGGGGAGGAGAAGTTTGCTCTCTGGAATTCTCCCCCAGCCTGGCTAGGAGTGAAAATTGGCATTTATTCCCATGGCTTGTTCAATTTCCATTTTCTCTATGCAAGTCACCCTTAACATATCCAACTTGGAAAATCCTGTACAGTTTCAGAAAAGACCAATATCTGACTTCATTCCTGACATACTGGAGGAATTGTCTTGTCCCATTTACACCACAGAATTATTTAAGTCAAGTCAACTTGTATGAATTATGCTGTATATCTAGGATTTTTTAAAAACGCTAAAGGTTGATTAAAAATAAATCTTCCTGTACTGAAGTTGGATTAGAATAATTTGTTGGTCTAAACCAAACACAGTGAAAAGACTGAATTTGAGTTGTGATCAGATTACATATAGCGGTTCTACCTTCTTTGGAATGAGGTTGTTCATGAGTGCTGCGTGAACCTCAGCAGAGAGGCAAAGGGGTGACATGGGCTGCCCACCTCCCTCATCGTAGGAGTTCTCCATAAACAGATCACTCTCATCACTGCTGGAGAGTTCTTCCCATTCGTCATCAGAGGGATCTGAGAATAGAACACAGATTTAAGAATGAAATCTGAAGTCACACACAAACTAGGTACCCCCAACTCCTGAATTATCAAGTATGCAAACCAGTGTCTGATGCCCAGTTTAACTCCAGAAAAATATTACAAGACAGTCTCTAGGAACTAGTGCTCTAGTACATTTCAAGCCTACAGCCTTGTGCATGACACACACACACACACACACAGTATCATACAAATTATTTTAATAAAAGGCTCATGTTTAGGTTAAGCTTATTCAATTTATCAAGTACTAAAGGATGGAACATACTGCTGAGTTTGGTATATTTTTATGCATTCTGAGACTGCATCTGTAGAGGGCAAGGGATATATTTACATATATACATATGTAATATAAATATTATACATATATTACAGTATATTTAGCTATTTCCTCATTACAGCTGATCCTCAGTCAACCCACATTTGCAGCCCCACCTGACAACTCCTGCTCCCTGCATTATGCCCCCATTGAGAGGAAGCCAGGACCTGGGGTGT
This sequence comes from Mauremys mutica, assembly GCF_020497125.1. NCBI lineage: Eukaryota > Metazoa > Chordata > Testudines > Geoemydidae > Mauremys > Mauremys mutica. The sequence goes on from NC_059085.1 coordinate 20,365,027, forward strand.
GGAGTCTGTCTCATGCCAGTTCAACTAATTCCCTTGGGTCCCCTGGTGAGCAGAGTATGTCTGTGAATTCAATACACTGGCTGAAGTTCGGAAATCAAAATATCTTTGTCCCTAAGCAACCTGAAAATTAAATGAACACCCGTCTCTGGATTCCTCTTAATTCATACAGACCTTATTTCTGTCTAATTATGGACTGTAGTAACGCAAGGGGTTTGTATTTTATAGTGAGTAAACAAACAGCAGGATATTCAACTACCCACAAGAGATTTTCTAATTAAATGAGGAAATCTTATGAATTACTGTTCATTAGATGAGATATTCAGTTTTAAAAGACTTTCATTTACTAGGTGCAGAATTTCTCACATGGCAGAAATTACCAAAGGGAATACATGGTGTTAGTAGGGTTTTCATCAGAACCGGCAAGATTTACTTAAAAAGTTATCACCTAAATGTGGGCAGCCTAGGGATCAAATTTACGTTATAGTCAGGAGCAATAGTGTCAGAGATTACAAGTTTCAGCTGCTCATTTTAATATTCATGTTGAGGACTCCTCAGTTATTTGATTCTTTTATTAACTGTCAGAAGAATGACTAATAAACTAGAATTGAAAAGAAGAGAAAGACTAACTACTGAAGAGACTAGCCAAAACTGGAAAAAAAATATATATATATTGTTTCCCTTTTAAAAGTAAAGCAGGCTGTTTTCAAAAGAAGCTTCATGTACGTAGAGCCCTGTGAACTACCCGCACAAACCACATTGTCCGCATATAATTCCTATTGTCAGCAAAAGTACAAAAGCTGTTTCTCTTCCCACTTTTGACGTTGCATTCCATAATTTTAGGATGCAAAGACACTAAAGGAAAAATGGTACAAAACAAAAGAGAATAAGAAAGCCAATGCAAGATGAAGAAGATAGCTCCACAACAAGAAAGTGATTGCACAGCAGAAGATCAATCTACTGTAACAAACTGAGATTCCGATCCTGCAAGTGGATCCAGGTGCTCATGGAATCCTACTGACTGTCCAGGATTCTGCTCAAGAGCCACCTTTCTGCACAGTCCATACAGATCCAAATGTAGGATCAAAGCCTTTAATAGCACTGAAAGCCCTGGGACATAAAGAACGGCGGAGGGGAAGGTTGGGGGGGACGGGGGAAGAGAGAAAAGGTTTTTGTAAGTTATTCTTAAAGAGCCATCATCAACCTGAAAAACACATTTCCAGCTGAAAATGTTGTACCTACTATTCCTGCAAATAACCATTAAGTTCACTAGAACAAAAAAATTAATGAAAAAAATATATTTTTCCAATTACTAGGTATATTTGCACAGAAGTTCATGTATTAATCAGTTTCTCTTTTGTTGGTGTTTAGTTCCACCACTTTCATGCATTGCTCTAGGAGGAGTTTATGCACATATTCTTCCCCAAGAGAGTGTTTATCAGTAACAGCAGCAAAGCTAAAATTGAAGAGGTGGATCTATGCATAAAGGAAGGGGATGGGAAGAGAGGTGGGCCTGGGCAGGTTTAGTGGTGTTGCTCTCTGGCTTGCCCAGGAAACTCTCATAAGCAAAACAAGGGGTCAGAAAAGCCTTTATTTATTTTTTCCCCACCCCCAATAAATAAAAAGGAAAGTCAGGACATACTATTTAAAAAGGGGCTCTATCAGACAGTTAATTTTTGAAATTACTTTCATGAAGCTCAAGCTGACATTTTTAAACAGTTGCAAGACGACTGGGGAGGTTCTTAATATCCGCAAAAGAAAAATGTCTGGTGCACAGATTAACAAAAACAGAGCTAGAGTTATTGTCATTATTTCAAATCTAAAGAAAGCAACTGGGACGCTCAACTGCAGCTGCTATAGTAAGTCCGATAGCAAAAATGGAGATAAAAACCATATTATATATACAAACCATGATTTAAAAACAAACTCATGATTCTCTGACATCACTGCACTCATAAGAGAAACTAAGAGATTCTTCACACAGAAGGTCAAAAGGATAAATAATGCACATTTCAATGGCACTGTCCATTTCTTTTAAAACCAACCATTTCTGACTTTATCATTTAGTGAGTAAGCAAAAGAGTTGCTGCTCCAGCTCCATAAAAAAGACATTTGCTACATTACTCTTTAAAACATTTCCCTTCTGTTTGTTTGTTTTAATTTAGAAGTATCAACGGTATCAGGTTCAAATTTCCCTCTTTGACGGTGGACTTGGATAGCAACACCTAGGGTGACCAGATGTCCCGATTTTATAGGGACCGTGCTGAATTGGGGGTCTTTTTCTTATATAGGCTCCTATTACCTCCCACCCCCGTCCTGATCTTTCACATTTGCTGTCTGGTCACCCTAGCAACGCCACAAAAAGCTGAAACCTGAGCTACAGAGCTCCCAGCCCTTACTGAAGACAAAATAGCTATTGAGTCTTTAGCCCTGCCTATACCTGAAAGCCAGGCAAAACCTTCCTACCGTAGATGCAGTTATCCCAGCAAAAGCTGATACAGTTTGTGTGTGTTCAGCCAGCAAAATAAGCTATGCCAGAAAAGCACTTCTTTTGCCAATATAACTGCAGACACTAGGGCTTCTGACAGCACAGCTATATCATGAAAAAAAACAAAACAAAAAAACATTACACCCCTAACCAACATAGCTAAGTCTGGTGGAACTTAAGTGGAGATCTGGCTTCAGATTGTGTATGATTTTGCTGAAGGATTTCAACAAAGAGGGAAGTCTGAAACTGATGCACCTCAAATATGCAATGTCAAACACATCGAAAAAAGGATTAGAAATGAATATCTTGAGATTCTTTATATACAGTTAAGGGGCCTTAAACGATGCAAATCTATGGTCTGTTCACTTTTAAGAATGAGAGGATTAGCAGGTCAAGTTAGATAAGATCCCAGAACCGTCCAACTAAATTTGCCATGTTACTAAAAATGGAACAATGAAAAAGCTGCCTACATACCTTCACTGCAGCACATATTAACAATGATTTCCAGGGCAGTCTGCTGAGCCATCAGTAAGGCTGTCACTTGTTTCAGCTCCCACTTATCAGACTAGAGAAAACAAACAAAACTTAATTTTGGAGGATAGCACTCTAGTTTTAAAGTAGCGAGACTGTCAACCAAAGCAGATAAAATACGATAATTGTGAATAGATGTCGCATAAAAAACTAACAGAATAGAGAATATCAAATGTTCTGCTAATACTGGTGTGTGCCAAACTTCAGAAATTGTTTAGTATTTTGTTCTGCAGACTAACAGAACCTACTAACAGGCACAGATCACTTGTTATCCTGAAAGGTCTAATCTCATCAAAACCTGCCAAAAACTCAGAGTTGTTCTGTTTTCCCCCTTTTCAGTATGTCTGAATTCTCATAATTTGTAAAGAATTACAGCTGTGACTGGTACCACTGTTTACTAAGTTTGACAGGCACTTCCCATTGATTCAGTTACTTCATAAACTTTAACCATGTGGGCTGAAATTTGACAGGCTGGGTGTCTGCCTCAGGCTGAATGTATTTTTAAAAATTTCAGCCAAAATGACTCAGCGGTTTCTGAGAATGAGGCGATTGTTTTGCCCTTGTTAAATTCTGGCACTCTTTAATTTGAAAAGGTCTAGCACCCCTATGCTTTGGAGCAGGGACCTGAAATTTGACAAGGGTTGGGCTTTGTGTCAGGCATATGCCTTTTGTGGTCCCAATGAAAATCTGCCCAAATTTGGTCTACTTGTAAGACCCTTTGTAAACTGCAGGGTTTAAAAAAAAAAAAAGAAACCCAGCAGAATCATGGGTAAGGGTTGGAATTTCACAGGACAGGCACAAGTGCCAAGCTCCCCTTTGCCTCCCACTCTGTGGAGAGGCTGTGGCTGCATGATGGGGGTTAGCATGATGGCCCTATGCCAGAGGGGGGTGGGTAGAGGAATGGGGGGGAAGCCATGCTCCAGCCCCAGCAGCCACTGTGGCTTCCTGTTTGGGCGGCCAGCTGGCAGAGAAAAGGAGGTGGCACTGATACCATGCTGGTAGCTCTGCCTATAATTAAGGGTGAACCTTCCATTATAGGACCCTATTTTCAGTTGCTTATAACTTTGCCAAACTTTAACAGATCAGGATGAAATTCTCTATGCCAGGAGTCTGAGGCTGAATATTTTGGGAAAGTTTCACCCTTCTGCGAATGAGTTATGGAGAAATGAGATTGACAATTAACCAAAGACTAATCAGAAGCATAACACTGCACTAAGTGCTATGTCAGCCACAATCAGCCATACTTACTGGAAGTAGATCTGAAATGTCATTTTCTCTTTTGACTTTTCCTTTAGGTGGTTCTTCCATTTCATCATCTTCGTTCAATACAGAGTTGTCTATTGTATCACCCACATTTTCCTCAGTTTCTGCCTCTGCAGTGAGTTTTAACCTTTGTGTTTCAGCTTCCTTCATGTGAATAACTGTTTCTCCAGCATCCACCACTAGTGATTCTGAGAAAATCTTCAGGATAGCATTAATTGTGCTTGCCTGGCTACTGGATGGAATGGTATCCTTTATATTCCAGACAGAGCCTAAACATGGGAGAGTTAGAATGTCAAAACCTTTAAACTACATGGTGCATGGCCTTCTTGTAGCCATTGCAAAACCAGAGCTTGTGTTAACTGTAGTACTCAGTATCTAAGACACATCTTTCATCAAGAATCTCAAAATACTTTTCAAAGACAGATATAGACCCCATCTTACGAAAGGAGAATCTAAGGCACAAAAAAGTTTCCCCGTGATCAGAGGCTTCATGGCATGGCATGAAAACAGAACCCATGTCCCCCGATTTCCAATCCCTTGCATTAACTGAGAAACAACTGCCTCCTTCAGAAAGGTATGAGTACTTTATAGGAAACTCCTGAAATTTCAATTCATAGACTTGTGACTTTCAAGTGCCAACCTATATTGAACATTCAGGGCCCAAAACCGTAAGCTGGGGCAAACCTCATCATGTGAAGATGGACAAAATATTTCCATAGGGAAATCCTGGTGACACTTTGCCTGATAGATATAGCAGATCTTCAGGACACTGAATGAGCTTAATTTTGAGCTATTCATGGTCTTAAAAGGACGAAGGGAGAGATTTTCTTCCACGTTACATTGTTTGATTTTATTATTTGTCAGACCTATAAACAGTCAAAAAATAAAGAGAAATTAAATAAAACCCTCCCTTTCTAAGCACTGGAGAATTCTAGTTAATTGTATTTCAGTGTCAGAAAGTATCTTAACTGGAAGGTGTAGCACAAGATGGTGAAGCTGAAGGGAAAGCACGCAATGGTCCAGGCACTTTATATTGGGCTTTAAAAACCATGCTTGAAAACAGATTTTCAAAGTCTGTTTCAACACGCTTCCAGCTAAACCAATTTCAGACAAATCTTGATTGGCCAGCCTGGACAGGCCAGCCTGTTGTAAAACTGCTTTCAAAATCTCTGTTGCAGTGTAATAGAGTGGCCAGATAAATCATGTTAGAAATGGTTTAAACATTGTTCTTGCTAAACCAAAGTTCAAAATCTATTTCCAAATGCTTCAAAGCCTAGTATAGGTAAGGTCAAGAGCAACACAGTTTCTTTAATATTTACTATTGCTTTATTTCCTTAGTAAGAACTAACGAATGAGTAACAGAAAACCAAATTGGGACTGAAGTCACAATCAAGAGACAGCATTGCCTTTAGGCATGATTCAGATATTGGCTCTCTTACGCTATCTGGTTGTGAAAGATGACATATGAAACCCCAGGCTCCATGACAAAGGTATAACAGTGGCAGGAATAGATCTGAGAACAATCCACCCAGCTCTTGCTTCTAAGCTGGCACTTTGGCAACAACATAATTTGTTGCTATTACTTTGGCATGATGGAGAACTAAAACCTCTGCCTCTCCCATCCCACTTTACCTTCTATATAGCGTGTTCCAAATACAAAAGTTAGGGTCCAGTTGAATCATACCTGCCAACAATGTCCTTAAAAGGATATGCTCCATGGTGTTGTCTTGGGACAACATTATGGATTCCAATACTTGGTGAGCAGAAGCATTGAAAGAAGAAAGCAGGTCTGGGTTATCTTCCGTCACTGTCTGCAAGCAATGTGCTGTAGTGACAAAAACCAGTCAAACAAAAATGTAACGTTTTCAGATCTCTAACTGGATAGTAAACTATCATCATGAAAGCTGCTCAATTTCACAAGTGTGGGATAAAAGTAGTTTATGGTACTACACTGCCCCAACAATAATCTTTTTTCTACTAAAGAAGGGTTTTTGTCTCCTTTTTTGTTGCATGAAAGACACGCACAAACAGGGGAAAGCAACGTAAGAGCTTAGTCTTGCAAACCCTTTTCGGCATGAATAACTTTACCAAGGGAGCAGTCCCACTGAACTGAGTTACTCACATGCAGAAGTATGTGGATAAAGCCCTGACTGACTGTACAAGAGAAACAGTGGAAGTGTTGTGAAGTTCTTGTAACAATATTAGTGAGAGCAAACATTTTCAGAGAGAAGTGTGATTTTTCAATTGATGGTGCCCTCTTGCATTACAAACACATCCCCTTTCCCCAAAAAAGCTAAATTAGTTTATTTTTCTCCGGAAAACCTTCCCTCTCACTCGAGCACTACAATACATCACTCCCCTTTTGGAGTGAGAACAAGCATACAAGATTTCAAACTCCAAAGTGTAATTTTTAGAAGGAGCCTTTCTGAAGTTCTTATTTTCAGTTGTGAGTCTATAGGATCGTTAACATGACCATATAATACAGTGTATTGCAAGGCTAGATATATATTCGTAGCTCAAACTACATGATGATCACTACCCTACCCACCACTTACCTACTGAGAGAGCAAGATCTACGTTTGTGGAAAATTTCTTCAAATATTGTAACACAACATCCAAGCACCCTTCTTTATTAAATACAGATACTGCCGTACCATTGCACTCACTAAGAAAAACAAAGAATGAGAAAACATTTTTCACTTTTAACAAAAGTCACTCTAGTAGAACTCTAACAATTTATTCAAACATTTTATTTTTTGAATTTATATTTTTATTAATCCATTTTTTTAAAAACTAACAGCTCCAGGACACATTTTCCACTTTAAAGGGTGGTTCTTTTCCAGTCAGTAATAAGAAGTCATTGTTCCAGCACAGATAGTTGGCATTCAGGAGTCTGTACTACATTTCTAAAACCATCCGAAAGTTGCCATTTACTTTAATAATCTTACTGATTTTATTTGTATTTATTTAAATTGCCTCACCTATTTCACTTAGAACTAAAATATTAAGATGGGACTGTGACTTCTACAGATCAGAAATACCGCAGAACCCAGCCAATGGCCAGGAAACTTGCGAGAATTATTATTTGCCTAGTTCCCAAAATATGGTAAGTGCTTTACAAAACATGGTCCCTGTCTCAAAGTCACTTACATTTGAAATAAGACCCGACAAGTGACAAATGAATAAAAAAAAAACCAGGAGTACTTGTGGCACCTTAAAGACTAACACATTTATTTTAGCAATAAATTTGTTAGTCTTTAAGGTGCCACAAGTACTCCTGTTTTTTTTGTTTTTTGTTTGGTTTTTTTTGCGGATACAGACTAACACGGCTGCTACTCTGAAATGAATACAAGAAATCCAGTTCTACTGAGGACAAGGGTTACACAACAAAAGGTTATGTGGCAGCACAGAGACTTGTGCATGCAGTTATTTTATAGTTCTATGTGTGTTAGATACTAAGGCCTCAACCCTGCTACTACTCCATGCTGGTAGATGCCTGGAGCCCAAATGAAGACAGTAGGGTTTCATATGGTCTCAAGGTTCCACCCCCATGGAGCATCTTACATGATGGAGCCTAAATGAAGAACAACAAAAAACAATTCTAGGTTGAAATTCAGTTTGAACTCTTAGCCCAAGTCTTTGTCAGATTGTGTCATCCCGATGTTTGCACTAGAGCTTCTATTAATATTGTTTCCGTTTCCCTTTGCGAAACCTATAATTTTCTTCATGTCAATTACACAAATCGACCCTAAATTAGTAACGGGACTATTCACATGCTTAAATATGCTTAAGAACCCATCCTATATCCAAGCACTAACGGGCACTGGGAACATCTGCAGAGCGAGGAGGAAGAAAAGAAATCCTCACTCTTTCCACCTATATGACCGCAGAGTGGTGGCACCTAATAGCTAGAAAATCATGGCTCTTATGTATAGTATAACTGGATGTGTTCCATTGCTACAAGGTTGCCCATCCCCACACAGCAGGTGGCAGGATTTGACCCAACAGAGAAGATGACTGCCTAAAACAAGTGGCATTTCTCTTTACAATGTCAGATAGCAGGAGGGAGGGGGAAGCTATTTCTAGCAAGGGTGGCATGATCCATCATTTTAATCTTCCCCTCGTGACCGCAGTACCCGGGGAAAGCACACGGTGGACAAATCTGTGTTATCAGGTTGTGCATTGCTTCAGTTGCCTTTGATTTTAACATTTTGCTGAACTTAGTTCCCAGTCAGTGTCCCCTTTCTTTATGCTACAGATCTGCATAGGTCACTTTAAGGCTCCTATCTCAGCTCTCTCTTCCCTATTCTGTTACTCTTCTGCAGCATTCTCTCCATTACAGACACCCCAAAGGTTTACTAACCTCTATGTTCTATAGGTCTTAATTCTTTACCTATTTCAATGCTCCATATACCTATCTAGACATTCTGCATTTTCCTTAATGTCCTCTCCCTCTAGATTCAGCACTCTTTACACTTTCACGTAGTGATCCCCAGGTGCTGATAAAATGTGCATAGCACAAGAAGATCAGGAAACTCCACTCTGCCCCTTCAGTGGAGAATGCAGAGCCCAGCTGTATATTGGGCACCCTAGATTTCCATTCTGTGGCTTCACTATGAATTCTAGGGGACTCCCATTTATATAATCTATGATTTGGAGCATTCCGGAACTCAAGAGGCCTGAACTCAAAAAAATAAATTATAAAACTCCTACTGGCTTCACTGAGCACATGATCTAGCCCACAGAGAGTAGTTTAATTGTAGCAAAACATTAGGCTCCAGCAGCAGGGACTCAAGTGGGGCCTACATTCCCCATTGAGGCTGGGACAGCACTGGAGTCTCCGGGTTGGAATATAATGTTCCCCTACTTCTGCATTACAGAATGGTCCTACAGGAAATTTGGGAGGTGTAGTCTTCATTCTCCCATGAACTGCAGAAAGTCTTCACTTACAGAGTGACTATGATATAGTACAAAAGCCAAAATCACGATTTAGGCTGAGTAGCTCTTGGAAGTCAGATTTCATCACAGTCCGACCTGTTTGATTAATAATAATTTTAAAATAATAACTTTTTGGAGCTTCAAGATCTTTCACTTACAAAATATGTTTTATCTTATTTGCCATTTATGGGGAAAGGTATATAAATACATTTTTCAAGTTTGAAAAGGAATAACTATGTTGATATATAAACTACTTTCAGGAATGAAGTGATCAGATATTATTGCTTTTATCTTCACTGGGGCATATAAGGTCAAACAATTTTTCAAAAGAAAAGCATCTGTGTTAATATTAAAATGGAGCTTACCATACATTCCACAGCACATTAACAGCCTCATTGGCTATGTCTTCAACACAATTTTTCTTTGTATCTTTGCATTTCATGGGGGAGACCTCGTTGGCCTCTAGTCCAGCACTGCACTGTAACCAAATAGGCAAAAAGGAATTGGAAAAGAATTGGACAAGAGAAAAAAAATTAAAAGCAGAGATCTCAGGACAGCTACTTAATGACAGAAATTACAGTGAATCTGCAACTCTTCATGGCAAATAGGGTCATATACGAATTCAACTATTCCTTTCTATAGAAAAGAAATTACACACCTTTACAAAATCACCTTGTACTATGTCTTGTCATACATACCCTCGTTTTCAAAAGCACTTTCTTATAGACAAATAAACTTGTTAAACTTTTGTCTGACTGTCACAAGAAAAAACAATGCCAGATGCTTCTCAGAAACACTGGAATGTCCATTAATGCTAATAATTAAACACTTTTACAGAATGTCATCTGCATATCTCACAGCACTTTACAAACATGGCTAATATGGAGAACTGGGAAATATGTTGGTTTTTTATAAATGTCATATGCCCCTCTGTGTAATCACCCTGTCTGAATGCATATTTAGACCAAAAAGTATTGTTAAAGAAACCAGACTGGAAAGACTTGGAATTTAGGAGAAACACTGTTTTGTTAAATGATTGCCCCTATGCTGAGGGAAGCTGTCAGGCTGACACAGAGACTTACTGGAAGTTCGTAAATACCAGTCACCTGCAGCAACCATGCTATAACTTGGTGCCCAAAGAGAAGAGAGGGACACCAGAGCTAAATCAGATCTACCCAGGGCCTCAAGGGGAATGCCAAGTGTAGGTAAGACAATGTACATGTAGATCTCCAGTTCATCTGAAAATTTAACACCATCAGCTCAGGACTAAACAAAAACTGTGAATGGCTTGCCAATTACAGAACCAGTTTCTCCTCCCTTGGTTTTCACACCTCAGCTGCTGAAACAGGGCCTCATCCTCCCTGATTGATCTAACCTCGTTACCTCTAGCTTGCTTCTTGCTTGCTTATATATACACCTGCCCCTGGAAATTTCCACTGCTTGCATCCAACGAAGTGGGCATTCACCCACGAAAGCTCATGCTGCAAAACGTCTGTTAGTCTATAAGGTGCCACAGGATTCTTTGCTGCTTCATGTAGATCTCTGTTAATTTAAATCCACTTCTCTAAGAGCTGAGTACCCTTTGGCAAAACAAATATTCTTTGTTTTCAAGAATCTGTTCCTGTGTCACTGCATACTATTCCCGTCCACAAACCCCCAGAGGAAAACTCTTGCAGGTGCCAAGCCCATGGGCTTACTATATAATATGGTTGACAGCTAGCGGGTATAAATCAGAGACCCAATGGGAGAGCGGAGGTTCGTGGAATCCCATCCCAAAGGGAAGTGGAGACCTTCCACTTAAAAGGGATGCACTCAGTGGACTGGAAAAGAATCTCAGAAGGGCAGCCTACACGGGGATTGACAATTATCCACATTTTATAAATGGGGAAAGTTAGGCACAGAGGTTAAGTAGCTTGTCCAAAACACAGTAAAGTCATCAGACAGATGGAACCCAGGTCTTGACTCCCAGTCTTGGGCCTTATCCACTGGACCAAATGGAGACTATATAGTACAATTAGCAGTATTAGAAACACTTGATCTTACTATGACTGGTACAATAACAACGTTGCCAACTGTAAATTCAATCATTAATTTGGACGACAGCACTCACTGTGAACCTCAGTGGACATAGCACGCAATGTAAAATTGTAAAGATCCTGCAATCAGATTTGCTTGCATGATTCACCCTCCCTATACCTGTGTGGGGTCCCATTAACTTCAATGGACCTCTGTGTGCAGAATCAGGTCCTTGCTTGGGATCTCTCTCTAGATTTGCATATAATTTTGGTAAACTCTCATAGAAATAAAGTGTTCCATTTGTATAATAATTTATGTGAAAAGTGATTAGTAGCAATTCCTTAGGGAGCTGTGACATTTTGGGGATCATCCCAACCAGTAAGGGCTCAGTCACTGCCTGCCCTCTGACCTTTGGGTGTCTTAATGCTCTACTGCTATGGCTCTGATGTCAAACATAAGCTCCCAAGCTGCTTTTTATCCACTGCATACAAAGACTCTGATTTTCTCATTCTCTCCTTTCCGTCATTATTCCTCTTGACCCGAAATAAACAAAAGAAAACAACAACCTGTGAGCTTGTACTTTGTTTCCTCACTTTTGAATCCACCAGGGTTTGTTCAGCAAGTGTTTGGAGTGTGAACCTCAGTTCACTGATACTGGAGTGCAACTCCTGTACCAACTACGCTACTGTGACATGTTGGAGATCATCCAGATGAGTAAGGAGCCCTGTTACCACCCGCCCTGTACCTTGGGGTGCCTTAAACGCTGTATGGCTCAGAACCCTGATATCAGTAGCTAGCCCACAAGCACAAGGTCTCACCCTGGCCTCCACCAGCTTAGTCACTCCTTGAGGGGTGATTCCAACAGCCCTTGGAGTCCTGAGTCTCCCCAAATCCATCCTCCCCGAGTTCGTAAATACCAGTCACCTGGACCATTCCGGTGAAGGCATAAAACAAGCCCCCTAGTTATCAGTTCACTTTAGCACACACACTCCATACAGTTTGCACAACAGGTCTGCTTGGGGGTAAAAAACAAATACAAAAGAAGTGGATTTAATAGAAAAACCCCAGATTCAAATATGAAATAGTAAAGGAAAGCAAACATACACAAGCTACCCAGCAAACAAAGATGCAGCCTCGCCCTTGGTCTACACCACACACTTCCTTCAGTACAACGACGTCACTCAGGGGTGTGAAAAATCTACACCCCAAGCAACGTAGGTATACTGACTTTATCCTCCTGTGTAGACAGTGCTATGTCGGCAGGAGAGCTTCTCCCATTGACATAACTATTGCCTCTCATAGAGGTGGAGTTATTAACCTGACAGGAGAGCTCTCTCCCATCAGTTTAGAGCATCTTCACCAGGCTCGCTGCAGCTGTGCCAATGTAAATTTGTAGCGCAGAACTGCCCTCAGGCTTTACATTTCCATCTTCAATAAAATCCCTTTTCTAATACAAGTTACCTATTGCCTTTGAACAGTTCAGCATACACCCTAGATACTGGGGGGCATTAGCGTCCACAGACTGCTTCCCATCTAGAGACTGTCCCTCAGTTGCCTTTCACTTCCAAACCCCTCCATTTTAAAAGGGTTTGCAGGGTTTTCTTTTTCTTCAGTCACTACAGATATTCAAAGTGGGAAAATACCACTTTCATTAACTTTAATGGCCCATCATTGTCTTTTCCTGGGTTGTGCAATGGTTATTGAGTCTGATTTTGTGTGAACACCTGGCTCGGGAGGTGCCTCTCCCTGTTTGATTGCTCAATGTCCTGCTGGGAGGTGGAACTGAAGTTTATGAGCACAGTTCTCCATATACACAAATACATAATTTCATAACCATAGTCTGTATACATACCTCATAATGATTTTTAAGTTTAGAACTTTACAACCTTTCACAAAAGACCTTATTTGGCATGTCTGTCTAGTATAACATCATCATATAATAATCAGTTGATTCAACTTCTTATTCTTTAGAGTTCAAACCCCCTGTTCTCCCCTTGAGGTATCTAGTTGCTGATTGTCACATGTGCAATTTATTTTCAGCTAATATCCTAATTCTGCTTGATTGTATCTACTACAAATAGAAAAAAAACATTTACAATTCTAACACTATACGTTAATCTTGCCAGAATTTCTGCTTAAATATCAATTGACTCCTTCAGAACAATTTTACAAACACTTCACAGTAGTTTTGAAAAGAGAAAGACCTGGAAAGTTTAAAAATTGTATAGAAATTAAAAAAAACTAACATACCTCTTTCAAAAGCGCTACAAGGGGTGTCATGATATCTTTAGTCACCATGTCATCACAAACTTCAAATCCTCCACAAGCACTGAGATTTCTGGAAGAAGTTAAATGCCTTGGATCACATATTATAAAGTTATCTGCCTTGAATATTTCAAATATATTTAAATATTTCTACAGTAACAGATTTAGAGGTTATGACAGGCTTCACTTTTTTTTTTTAAGTAACGTTTAATTACTAAGGTGATACTGCATGAATCACCTGCTTTTAGTCTATTACATGTCTTAATCTAAAAATATATTAAATTCAGTTTTAAAAAAAACCAGACCTATGTAGATAGCATAGCAATGAGCCAAAGGCACGGCAGCAAGTCTCAGAGCCCAGGTCAACTGACTCAGGCTTGCGTTTCGAGGCTAATAGCAGCAGTGTAGATGTTCAGGCTCAGGTTGGAGCCTGGGCTCTGTGACCTGGTGAGGAGAGAAGGTCTCAGAGCCCAGGCTCCAACCCCGAGCCCAAATGTCTACACTGCTATTTTCAGTCCTGCAGCACAAACCCAAGTCAGATGACCTGGGCTTTCAGACTTTGTCATGAGTCTTCCCCCCGCAGCGTAGATGTACCCTGAGCCTATTTTATTCCTACTAAAATATGGCAAGATTTCTTTTGGGAAACAGATCCCCAGGCCCTTCCTTCTGATATCCTGGAAGCTAATCTTTAAAGCATGTGTGTGCAAAACATTTACAGGAAACTGTTACTAAACACATTTCTAAAGGAAACACTAACATTATGCTTTTGTGCAAACAAAGAAAACCAACAGTAGGTCTGGGTGCAGTACAGTTAGTCCCATACAATTTTGTCAGATCTAAAAGCTAGCTATTTTGAATCTTCTCACTAACCCGCTGCTCCCAAACCATTATCAAAACAAAGATTTCCACATGAAACATTTTCAAGCATTTAAAATTTTATCCCTTAGTATTTCTTTCTATTACAGAGATGGAAAACAACATGCCACAAGAAGCAGGAACCAGAGTAGCAACAACTACTAAGGTAAGCTGTGATCTTGCAATGAGACCCTTGTTGTGCTTTACTGAAGTTAATGAGCATCTGTCCATATGAATCTCATTGTGAGATCAGGATCATAGTCATTCGGACATCAAGACTTTTCTGATTACAACAACATATATAATAGGGTTAAAGTAAAAAACCCCAAAGATGACAATATTCAAGTTTGTTTCCTTCTATCAGAAATTCCTCTTCTCCACTGTACCAATAGCAACTCCTTCTTCTATAATACATTATTAATCACTTACCGGAGTGCTCCTGCAGCTGTCTCACGAACAGCTAAACTTTGATCAAGCAACATGGGACCCAAACACCGGACAACATCTCTCTGCAGAAAGGCTGGGATTGCATGCTTCTGCTGCAACATTTTGGAAATGCTGGCACAGGCAAACTCTCTTACATCAGCACTTGGATGCTGCAGCTGAAGAGATAGGACAAGGGAGATTAGAAAGCAAGTTCACCAGAAGGTTACACTGTAGCAAGAGACAAACTTTGTCATTTCCCCCACCACCACCACACTGCATTGTCTTCTCTTTCGTTATCATGTTTTCTTATTTCTGTAAAGGAAGACGACTTAACAATTTTTAAAAGAAATAAAGACTTTTAAAAATCAGAAGATCTTCACCTAGGTTTTAAACTCTGAAAGGCAAAAATCATATCAAAAGAAAAATGAGCATTCAAGAGACAAGGGGAGCAATGATTTGCTGAATCAGTTCAAGTAATCAGGGACTACCAAAAGTCTGATTATTGAAAACCAGATTTGATTTCTCACATTCATATAACATGTTTACGTGAGTTTTAAGTGCAAACCTCTTCAATGAGACTAGTGAAAAATGAAGGGTTGTGATGGGCGAGTGGCTACATCTATGGGGGGGGGGGGCGGGAATTCATGTATGTTCTCTTGATATTGCTGAGTCCTTGACAATCTCCTCTCCCTGTCTGCAGGCAAAAGCTCCGCTCAGGTAGACTCAATTTTTCACAGGGTTTACGGCCCGCTGGGCCAACAACAGCTATTCAAAGAGCAGGAGCAGCAGACAAGTGGAAAGAGGTGGAAGACACACAGCTGTGCCACCCACCAAAGACTGGCCACCATTGCTGCCCCTGCCCTCTCCAGTGACGTACTAGTTCCCAAGGCAGGGCTTCTGGTGGCAAACAGGAAGAACACAGAGAAGTGGGTTGGTCAGGGGGCCTTACGTGTCAAAGACTGAACTACACTATTTTTCTTTCAAAGGGAGAGTAAGTTTGGCCATTTACTCTGTGTGACCTTCCCTTTTCGAAAAGCAATAGTCAGGGTGAAAAAAGAGTGAGTCAAACTTCAGATGTCCAGTTGCCTCCTCTTTCCCTCCTCAAGAATGGTACCAAGACTCAAGGGAAGAGCTGAGGTACACATGGCGCAACAGATGACCGGTGAGATGGAGGCACCTGAAAGTTTGCCAGTGGAGGAAGGCAGGGAGGTATGGTTGAGTGTTAGACTCAGACTTTAAGGCCAGAACGGACCATCATGATCATCCAATCTGACCTCTTGCACATTACAGGTCACAAACCTCACCTGCTCACTCCTGTAGTAGACTCATAACCTCTGCCTGAGTTACTGAAGTCCACAAATCATGGTTTAAAGATTTCAAGTTACAGAGAATACACCCTTTACACTTGTTTAAATCTGCAAGTGACCTGTGCCTCATGCTGCAGAGGAAAGCGAAAAAAACCCAGGGTCTCTGCAAATCTAACCTGTAAGGAAACTCCTTTCCAGCCCCAAATATGGCAATCAGTTAGACTCTGAGCATATCGGCAAGGCCAGCCAGCCAGACACCTGGGCAAGAATTCATTGTAGTAACTCACAGCTCTCCCCATCTAGTTTCCCATCACCAGCCATTGGAGACATCTGCTACTAGCAGTCACAAATCAGCTACATGCCATTGACGGCAACCTTACCATACAATCACCTCCACAAACTTACCAAGCTCAGGCTTTATATGTTTTTTGCCCCCACTACTACCCCTTGGGAGGTCGTTCCAAAACTTCACTGCTCTAATGGTTAGAAACCTTCCTCTAATTCCAAGCCTAAACTTGTTGATGGCCAGTTTGTATCCATTTGTTCTTGTCTCAACCTCGGCACTAAATAACTCCTCCCTCTCTGTGATATTTACCCCTCTGGTGTATTTATAGAGCACAATCGTCCTTCTTATGTTTAAGCTACACAAGCCAAGCTCTTTGAGTCTCCGATCATAAGGTAGGTTTTCCATTCCTCTGATCATCTTAGTAGCCCTTCTCTGCATCTGTTCCAGTTTGAATTAATCTTTCTTAAAAATGGGAGACCCAACTTGCACACAGTATTCCAGATGAGGTCTCCCCAGTGTCTTGTATAATGGTACTAACACTTCTCTGTCTCTACTGGAAAAACCACGCCTGATGCATCTTAGGACTGCATTAGCCTTTTTCACAGCTGCATCACACTGGCAGCTCAGTCATCCTATGATCAACCAATACACCCAGGTCTTTCTCCTCCTTTGTCACTTCCAACTGATAAGGCCCCAGCTTATAGCAAAAATTCTTGTTGTTAGTCCCTAGGTGCATGACCTTGCACTTCGCACTATTAAATTTCATCTCATTTCTATTACTCCAGTTTTCAATGTCAAGATCTTCTTATATGATATCCCAATCCTCCTCTGTACTGGCAATACCTCCCAACTTTGTGTCATCTGCAAATTTTATTAACACACTCCCTCTTTTTGTACCAAGGTTATTAATAAAAATGTTAAATAAGATAGGTCCTAAAACCGATCCCTTAAGAACGCCACTAGTAATCTCTCTCCAGCCTGACAGTTCACCTTTCAGTATGACCCATTGTAGTCTTCCCTTTAACCAGTTCCTTATCCACCTTTCCATTCTCAATGTGGAACTGTACCAAATGCCTTATTGAAATCCAGGTAGATTAGATCAACTGATTGCAGTACTGTAATCTTCTCAAAGGAGGAGATCAGGTTGGTCTGGCACAATCTACCTTTTAAAACTATGTTGCATCTTATCTCAATTACTGTTTACCTCATGTCCTTAACTACTCTCTCTTTCAAAATTTGTTCCAAAACCTTGCATATAATTGAGGTCAAACTAACAGGACTGTGGTTTCCCAAATCACTCCCCCCCCCCTTTCTGTTGTTGGTTTTGTTTTCATTCCCCCCCCCCCGCCCCCGTTCCCTTAACTTGCAGATAATCTACAACGAAGAACCTGCCATGGGAGGACAATAATGGGTTGCCAATACCATAGCTAGATTTTCTTCTATCTGCACCTATGGGGCCCTCGCCAGACAACCGGACCCTGAAGGCTTCCGCCCAAGCCCTGGTCTTGACGTGCTGAGAACGCAGCTTGCACATTCCCACCTGCTGTGAGAGGTGTCTGTTGATTGAGTCTTTCAGGAAACAGGTAAGAGAGCTGCAGGATGAAGCAGCTTGTCTGCACAGCATCCAAGAGCATAAGGACTTTATTGACAGGATGCACATGGAAACATCCGAGATAGAGGATGCTAGCCAACTACAGACGACGACTGCATCAGAGAAGGAGAACTGGCTGCCTGCCACCTCAGGCCACAGACTGTGTTCCGCCCTCAGCCAGGTCCCCCATTCATCAAGGTAAAGTACCAGTATGCATTATTAGCAACAGGAGGAGAGGAGCAGACTTCAATGGCTGAGGAGGAGCCACCTGCCCCCAAGCTGGAAGGCTCACGACCACCGCACACAAGAGGAGGCAGCACAGGGTTCTGGTAGTCAGAGACTCTCTTCTGAAGTGGACAGAGGCATCCAACTGCAGACCTGACATGATGTCCTGAGAGGTGTGCTGCCTACCTACAACTTGCATCTGAGACATTACAGAAAGGCTGCCAAGGCTCATCT
This sequence comes from Mauremys mutica, assembly GCF_020497125.1. Classification (NCBI taxonomy): domain Eukaryota; kingdom Metazoa; phylum Chordata; order Testudines; family Geoemydidae; genus Mauremys; species Mauremys mutica. The sequence goes on from NC_059085.1 coordinate 20,383,449, forward strand.
GTCCCTCTGACCACTACTCCAGGCGGCTCATCCGCATGGCCACCAATGATACTGACAGGTATGACCCTGAAAAGTTCAACAATGACTACAGGGCTCTGGGAGGGAGGGTGAAGGAATCAGAAGTGCAGGCTGTATTTTCATTTATCCTCCTGATTGAGGGTAAGGGAGGAACATGCACATCCTGGAGGTGAATCCATGGCTTCATAGATGGTGTTGACAGGAGGGCTTTGGTTTCCTCAACCACAGGATGCTGTTCTGGGAAGGAGGTCTGCTGGGAAGAGATGGGGTCCACCTGACCAAGAAGGGAAAGCGCATCTTCATGCACCAACTCGCCAACCTAGCAAGGAAGGGTTTAAACTACATGCAAAAGGGGCAGGGGATAAACGCTCACAGGTAAGCATAAAAAAAGATGACCTTAACAGAGTACTAGTTGTTGGGGGGTGAGGGAGAGAAACAGAAAATTACAATTGCCATAGGAGCAACAAGAGGGAAATTAGTGGACAAATCTGCTCAACATATTAGATATTTATACACAAATTCAAGAGGTATGGAAAACAAACAGGAAGAAGGGGAAATAGGAGTACATAAGCTCAACTATGCCTTAGCTGGCATCACTGAGACTTAGAGGGATAAGTCTCATGACTGGAATACTGGTATAGAAGGGTATAGCTTGTTCAGGAAGGACAAGCAGGGTAAAGGAGGAGGTGGTGTTGTGTTATACATGAAGAATATATAGACTTGTTTTGAGTTCCAGGGGGTGAGAGCCAGACCAGTGGAAAGTATCTGGGGAAAGAGAAAATGGATAAAAAATAGGGGTGATGTCATGGGAGGGGCTACTCCAGACCACCAAATCAAGAAGAGGAATTGAATGAAGCATTTCTACAACAAACAATAGAAATATCCAATACACAAAACCTGGTAATAATGGATTATTTTAGTTAGCTAGACATCTGTTGGAAAAGAAATTCGTCAAAACACAAAATTTCCAGTAAGTTCTTAGAATATACTGGGGACAACTTTTTGTTTAAGAAAGTGGAGGAAGTAACCAGGGGGACTGCCATTTTTGATGGATTCTGACCAATAGGAGGAACTGGTAATGAAACTGAAGGTGGAAAACAATTTGGGTGAAAGTGACCATGAAATGACAGATTTCATGATTCTAAGAAAGGAAGGAGTGAAAGCAGTGGAATAAGGACAATGGATTTCAAAAAGACTCAGAGAACTAGTAGCTAAGGTCCCCCGAGAAGAAAATCTAAGAGAAAAAGGAGTTCAGGAGAGCTGACAATATTCAGGAGACAATATTAAAGGCACAGCTGCAAACTATCCCATTGCAAAGGAAAGATAGGAAGACTAGTAAAAGGCCAATATGACTGTATCACAAGCTCTTTGATGACCTGAAAATTAAAAAGAAATCCTACAAAGAGTGGAAACATGAACAAATTGCTAAGGAGGAGAAAAAAAAAAAAAGAACACCACAAGCATGTAGGGACAAAATCAGAACGGCTAAAGCACAAAATGAGTTACACCTAGCAAGGGATTTAAAACATTATCAGAGGTTCTTTAAATACATTAGGAGTAAGAGAAAGATGAAGGAAAACGTAGGTCCTCTACTTAATGGGGAAGGAGAGCTAATAATAATGGATGACATCCAGGCAGTTAAGGTTTTGCTTCAACCATCAGTAAAAAGGTTAATAGTGACCAAATATGCAACACAATTAATATTAACAGGCCAGATCCACCCCCAGTCCCACCTCCTACCCAGCTCTGCCCTCATTCCTTCTCTGCCTCCCAGACCAGTTCCACCTCTAGCCCCAACTCCTTCCTCTCCCCACTTCCACCTTCGGCCCAAGCTCCATGGCTGTGGAAGCCTTGGTTGTGCAGTAATGGAGGGAGGGGTGAGAACAGATTCCATTAATGCTAAGGAGGGGTGGTGACTGAAAACATTTGTGCACCACTGGGCTAGGTCATAATACTGCTGAAAAGGATGAGGAGGTTAATATGAGTTGACAATATGATGCAGTTTCAAAAAATGCTAATATTCTGGGGTGTATTCACAGCAGCGTCATACGTAAGGTACAGAAGGTACTTGCTCTACTTGGCAGAGATCAGGCCTCAGTTGGAGTAGTATGTCCAATTCTGAGCACCACACTTTAGAAAAGACGCAGACAGACTGGACAGAGTCCAGAGGAGAGCACCAAAAATGATAAAAGATTTAGAAAACCTGACCTATGAGGAAAGGTTAAAAAAAAAACTAGCCATGTTTAGTCTTGAGAAAAGACGACAGAGTGGACCAATAACAGTCTTCCAATATGTTAAGCGCTTTTGTAAAGACAACAGTGATCAATTGTTCTGTGTGTTCACTAAAAGCAGGACAAGAAATGGGCTTGAAATCTGCAGCAAGGGACATTTAGGTTAGATATTATGAAAAACTTTTGAACTATAAAGGTAGTTAAACTCTAGAATAGGCTTCCAAGGGAGGTTGTGGAATCACCATCATCAAAGATTTTTAAGAAAAGGCTGAACAAACACCTGGTCAGGGATGGTCTAGATTTACTTGGTTCTGCCTCAGACTGGACTTGACTTCTCAAGGGCGCTTCCAGCCCTACACTTGTATGGTTCTCTACTAAGTATATGACAACCCACCACTTGATGTTTGACAGCAATCTGTGCATTTCTCTCTCACAGCAGCTACTGCCCACATCGTAGCTCCTTCCCCTCTGAAGAGAGCGGCTGGGGGTGGGGGAGTCCATCTCCCTGTATGGCAGTGGCTCTCAAACTTTTTTTTGCCGGTGACCCCTTTCACATAGCAAGCCTCTGAGTGCGACCTCCCTTATAAATTAAAAAGCACTTTTTAATATATCAAACACCATTATAAATGCTGGAGGCAAAGCAGGATTTGGAGGTGGAGGTTGACAGCTCACGACCTCCAGTTTGAGAACTCCTGCTGTATGGTGCTAGCATACACATCCCAGGTGGGAAACTGGCCAGCCAAAGCTACCTACTGCCCACCACAGATCAAGCCTGAGCCAGGTGCAGAGTGCAGCCTCTTCCGGCACAGGCACCACAGCTCCCCTCCCAGATTCAGGGGAAGGGAAAACCAGGCTCAAAAAACACCCATCCATCAATCTGCCCGAGCCTGCACGGCTCAAGGCACGCTACTGAAGCCACACACAGGCCTCTCCTCCCCCCTGAGACACGTGGGGGGGGGACTCCCCCGTCCCCGTCCAGGCTGGAGGGTCCCGGTCCACAAAAGGAGAGCCCCCCCCCCCCACACTGGGAGAGCTGCTTGCAGAGCACGGGCCGTGTGTAAGGGGGGGGGAGCAGCAGGGTTCCAGCCCCCCGCACTCCGACTTGCGGGGAGGAAGGGGAGGAGCTGCTCTCGCTTACTTTCTCCAGGAGCTCAGCGGCCGAGGAGCCTCCATCGCCGTCTTCCCCGGCCGGCCCCTCCCCGCTAGCCGCCCGCTGCGGGCCTGCTGGGGAGAACGGGGCGCTCCGGAACCTCTTGGCCTTGCTCTTGCCCATGGTGTCTGCCCGCCGATGGGGGGCAGCGACCCACGGCTCAGAGCCCCCACGTGTGCGGCCGCAACCCGGCCGGCCCTGTCCCTGGCGCAGGCGCCGCGGCGGCTGGTCCCCGCTCCGCTAGGGGGAGCAGCGCCGGCCCGGCCGCGTACGCCGCGGCGCACACTAGCGCCCTGGGCTGTGCGCAGCTGCGGGCTCGCTCGGCGCCCCAGCCCGGCGGGCAGCCCGGGGCACGGGCCGGTGGCAGGAGACCCGGGGGCCCGGGCAGCGCAGCGCACGTTGCTTTGTGACAGACCAGGCCAGCCCCGGCTGCTCTGTACCAGGATGGATAGAAGCTAAGCCGGCCTGGACGCTCCTTCCTTCCGCAGCGGCACAGGTGAGAAGAGACCCGCAGTGGTATCAACTCCCTTTGATCCCAAAGTGCACAGTACGTGTTTTTCTTAAAGCTCCCACTCGTGGAGTCACAGCTTAAGGCTTTTCTCTGTCATAGCGCTGTCCACCCCAGCGCTTCCGGTGGTGTAATTTACGTCACTTAAGGGGGTGTTTATTTCACATCCAAGTGACATAAGTGCTAGTGTAGACATAGCCTATGTGTGCCTCAAATAGCCTTAGGCTGTGTGTACACTACCACAGAATGCATGCTCCAGCAATCAATACACCAGGGGTCGATTTACCATGTCTTCAGAGCACTCTCCGATTGACCCTGGTTCTCCATTGGGAACGAGAGTAGTAAGGTAAGTAGACAGGAGAGCATCTCCCATCAACCCAGTGCTACGTAGCTGGAGATGTGTAACTTAGATCAACTTACCACCGTAGTGTAGACATAGCCATAGGAATAGTCTTTGTTCTAGGTTCCTACAAATCCAATGAAGCTCTACTCAATGACTAGTGGAGATCTTAGGAGCCCCTAAATAGAAATAAATAATAAAACATCTTCTGAGTCTACTACTATACCCTAGCAACTAGAGTAAACTGCATTTCATTTGTTCACAGCTGGATAGCACAAGTGATTAATGTAGATGGACACTTCTGCACAAATGTGATGTTTTATTCAATGGACAGTTTGCTACATAATACAGCTACAAAATACACACATAATCCACTTCAACATCAGATACAAATTATTTGGATGCTTTTTTTAATCTGTCCCTAACACTTAGCTGCATATTTACTACGGGCTGTTATACAGTAATGGAGACCAGGCCAGGGCTTAAAGGAGGGTGTAGGTTTTCTTTAAAATTCTGTACAGCAGCAGCAAAGGCAGATTACTTTAATAATCTAATAAATATTTTTGAATTACTGTTCTTGTGTTGTATCCAACACTGGAACCACAGAGTGGAGCAGCACCCAATAGGAAATAAAAACATCCAGATTCTGACACAGCCTAGACATATTCTTCCTAAATTATCCAGAACTGTTATCCTTGCCTTTTACATGTGACACACTGGTTTTAGTTTTTGCAGCCTTTTGAAAGTTATCTGTCAGTTATATGCAGCGTTGGTGTAGTCGGGTTGGTCCCAGAATATTAGAGACAAAAGGTGGGGGAGGTAACATTTTTTATTGGACCAACTTCTATTGGTGATACAAGCTGTCAAACGTACACAAAGCTCTTCCTCAGACCTGGTTTACACTACCAACCCATATTGGTATAACTGTCACTCAGGTGTGTGAAAAATCCACACCCCTGAGCGACACAGCTTGGTATAACTAACCCCCCCATATAGACAATGCTTTGTCAACAAGAGAGCTTCTCCTAGCGACATAGCTACTGCTGCTCTGCGAGATGGATTAACTATGCCAACAGGAGAGTTCTCTCCCATCAGCCTAGAGTATCTCCATTAAAGCGCTACAGTGGTGCAGCTGTGCCAACAGAATTTTAAATATAGACATGCCCTCTGTGTCACACCTAAATACAAGGTGGAACAGATTGTTTAACGTAAGTAGTTAACACATTTCAAGGGCCATTCCCGGCGAAGTGGCCCATAGTGGTGTATCTGATCAAAACCAATCATTAAACTCTTGAATGAATTCACACAGAAAAGTGATGAACGACCAAAAAATACCTTGGGCACTTTACAGCTGCACTGATGTAGCTGCACTGCTCTAAGCCAATAGGCAAGCGCTATCCCATCGACTTAGCTACAGCCGCTCGCGGGGACTGGAGTAGTTATGTCAGCGGGAGAAGCTCTCCCACCAACATAGTGCTGCCCACACCAGTGCTTATGTTAGGGCTTGGCTACACTTACAAATTTGCAGCGCTGCAGCAGGGTGTGAAAACACACCCTCTCCAGCGCTGCAAATTGCGGCGCTGCAAAGCGCCAGTGTGGTCAAAGCCCCAGCGCTGGAAGCGCGGCTCCCAGCGCTGTCCGTTATTCCCCACAGGGAGGTGGAGTACGGACAGTGCTGGGAGAGCTCTCTCCCAGCGCTGGTGCTTTGACTACACTTAGCGCTTCAAAGCGCTACCGGGGCAGCGCTTTGAAGTGCTAAGTGTAGCCACAGCCTCAGTGTAACTCAGAGCTTGGTCTACTCTACACAGCTCCTGCCAACAAAATACTTCCACCCACAACGAGCGCCATTTGTGTTTGCTCTCCTGCCGACAACACGCTGTTCACACTGGCGCTTGTCATGGAAAACTTTTGTCTTTGGGGGAGGTGTGGGGAGTTAACACCTCTGAAAGATAAAAGTTTTGTCGTTCAATTGCCAGTGCAGACATAGCCTTAGTCACTCCAGGGGGGGTGATTTATTCACACACCCCCAACTGATATAAATTATGCAGACATAAGCTGTAGTGTAAACAAAGCTTTAATCACCTGTGGATGAACACTTCATAAAGCCATCACTCTGTAACTGACCCATCAGTCCTCATCCTCAATGGAAACCGTCACAACACTTCCAAAAGATGAGCCTGGGAGCTAAATTCATAACTTTGCTAGATACTAAAAATCATGGACTGAACCGAGACACTGGATTTATGGCTTCTCACAACAATCTGTAACCCAACACTAACAACCCCCAAAATTGGCTCCCCCTACCTTTCTGTGCTCCCTTCCCGTGACTGGACTGGTGTTAACAAATCACTTCACCTTGAATGGCCCTTGAAATGTGCTATCTATTCCACCTTGTATTTAGCTGAGACATTTCCCAGACCTGAAGAGCTCTATGTAAACTTACTTGGCTATGTCTACACTACAGCACTTACAGTGGCACAGAAGACACTCTAAGCTCTCCCGCTGACATAGCGCTTAGATCAGTATAACTTACATCGCTCAGGCCTTGGCTACACTGGCGCTTTACAGCGCTGCAACTTTCTCGCTCAGAGGTGTGAAAAAAACACCCCCCTGAGCACAGCAAGTTACAGCGCTGTAAACAGTGCCCCAGAGCTGGGAGCCATGCAGCGCTGTAAGCTAATCCCCACAGGGAAGTGGAGTACCTGTAGCGCTGGGAGAGCTCTCCCCCAGCGCTGGCGCCACGACCACACTCGCACTTCAAAGCGCTGCTGCAGGAGCGCTCCCGCAGCAGCACTTTGGAGTTTTGAGTGTAGCCAAGCCCTCAGTGACTTCTTTATAGTGCTCTACATATTATACACTGAAATGTAAGTACAGTATTTATAATTAGAAAATAAATCGATTGGAATATATGGTAAAAATGAGAAAAAAAATCAGTAATAGTGTGCTGTGACACTTTTGTATTTTTATGTCTGATTTGGTAAGCAAGTAGTTTTTAAGTGAGGTGAAACTTGGGGGTATACAAGACAAATCAGACTCCTGAAAGGGGTACAGCATTCTGAAAAGGTTGAGAGCCACTGATTTAGACATTCCAGGGAAGCTGTAGATCATTAGTTCAAATCCAGACCAGTTTGGAAGGGACTGAGGGCTTGGCTACACTTGAAAGTTGCAGCGCTGGGAGTTACAGCGCTGGTCATGCAGCTGTGCAGGAACAGCGCTGGTGTGTGGCCACACTCACAGCTACCAGCGCTGGTGTGTGGCCACATTTGCAGCATTTACAGCGCTGTTGGGAGTGCTGCATTATGGGCAGCTATCCCAGCATTCAAGTGGCAACAACGTGCTTTTCAAAAAAGGGGGGTGGAGGGTGGTGTACTGTGACAGGGAGCGGGGAAGATAGAGAGAGTAGATTTTTGGAGCCAACACTGTGTGTTAGCTTCCTGGATTGAAAAATCACAAAATGTTCGCGAACCCTTAGTCTTAATTGCAAACAGCCTGCCTCCAACGCTGTTTCTCTGTCAAGCAAACATTCACTCCCTGCCTCTCATTTGATCGTTCACAGCCAGGTACAGATAGCTCCTGTTTGCTGTGATCAGTGTTTGTTTTTTTAGATAAGCAGTTCAACGGAGCTCCGATCGGAGTTCACAACAAAACAAAGAGAGGCTGCATAACAAAACAAAGAGAGTAATTTAATTAAAAGCATTCTGGGATATCTCCTTATTCCCTGGAGGCCAATAAAAGCGCTGGTGTGTGTCCACACTTGATGAGCAGCGCTGGATCACCAGCGCTGCAATCGCTACACCCCAACCTGACCAGGTGTACAGCCAGCGCTGCAGCCAGGGAGTTGCAGCGCTGGATGTGCCTTGCAGGTGTGGACGGTTACTAATTGCAGCGCTGGAAAGCCTCTACCAGCGCTGCAACTTGCAAGTGTAGCCAAGCCCTAAAAGTAGTTACCATCTAAAGCAGCAGCACTTTAATGTGGCTTGTGTGGTCGCGGCGCAGCTCTCCCAGCGCTCTAAAAAAACCCATCTCAACGAGGGGTGCAGCTCCCAGCACTGGGGCACTGACATTTTACAGCGCTGCAACTTGCTGTGCTCCGAGGGCTGTTTTTTCACACCCCTGAGCAAGAAAGTTGCAGTGCTGTTAATTGCCAGCGTAGACAAGCCCTGAATGGAGATAGAGACAGAGACAATACCTGCTCTAGGCATGAGAAGGTGCCTGGAACAGGGTTGAGATAAACTGGTGAATTATTGTACAGGGACTATGGGCTGCTGCTTTCCATGCTGTCCCTATTTTGGTGACATCAATATCCAGAACAACAAACATGACATTTCACAAAAAAACAAGCGCCATACTTCCATCACTGGAGTCTTCAGCTGTTCATAAATAAAGTACATAATTGTTCAGCTTTTGTCACTTCCTATCCTGTATCTACACATTTGTCAATTTACAATACAAAAAAACCCAAACATACTATTATATATAAAGTATTTATTTAATGCACATATTTACCTACAAAAATTTACATCAGTTAAAAACAATGGCAGGACAGAAGTACAAAACCTCTGAAAGAGACTTTAGGAGCAAATGATTTTATTGCCTCAATTGAGTGAAAATTTAACATACATGAAAGTCAAACTATGCTCACTTTAAGAGGCATCCTTGCGAGTCTTATCTGTACTGAGAGGTTACTGTGCCGGCAATAGCTTTGTGTTTTTTTGCTGACTTATGCTCAATTAAATTTAAAAAAAATCTGAAACAGGTAAAAAGGCACCTTGAACACTTAAAAATAAACTTATGATTATTGTAAATATTTCAAGAACTATTGTACTGTGTATACATAACAGCCACACTTAGTTTCTCTTAACACTTTAGAAAGTTTTATTAATTTATTTGTGGCACTGATCATATATTTCCTGTATCAAATGATTTGAATCCAAAGTTAAATATTTGCAATACTAGTTTCATGGCCAGATTATCACAGCATAAAATCCACTCTTAAAACAGTGTGATTATGGAATTCAGATACAGTACAGAACTTTTCTAATCTGAAAGATGTAAGCATATTTAAGAGTTTTAAAAAAAGTTAAAATCATTAAAAACAGGTTGTACTGTGAATTAGATGAAAGCATTAAACTAAGGATAACCACAGTGAAAGTGGCTGAAGTACTGCATGTAGACAAAGTGATAATTTAACATATTTGCAATATTCTTAAACATAATAAGACCTTTCTCCCCATACCATAGATTTCTCTTTTAAGTCTTTTGTTTGCTGATTCCAAAAATATTGTAACCAGGAATGAAAAAGACAACGGTAATTAATAAAAAGCTCTGGGAATGGCAAATGAGCATCCCTTTAAATACTGGTTCATGAGAACAAGAATTCACACAGCATGTATTACTCTTTGCTTAACATTTGCATTGATTTGCTATTTACAGTAGTTCGCAAAAAAAACCAACACATTATAAAAAACAAACGAGGTTTGGTTTCCAAGTTTAACTTAGTAACCAATTAACATACTTCACCTGCATGTTTTGCTCTACTTGAAGAACAAAAGTGACACTAATACTGAAACAGAGGTAATCAAAGGTAGCAAAAGCACTGATAACATGAGGATAGTCAAAAGAGAATTTAGACAAATATGCCAGACGGTAATATTGCACACTTTCACTGTCAACTGTAAATAAGACTCACTCCTAAGCAACTGAAAACCAGTCCTGTTTGGCTTTTTTGTGCCACACTACCTTCAGAAAAGGTCATTTTTTATTTCCGTGGCAGTGGACAGAGTTGAAGGAAGATCTCGATTATTGAACATGGGGCCTAGGTTTCAAAATTAGTTTTCCGGTCTGCAAAAGAAAAATTAAAGTTCAGACAAACCCTGAAATAGCTTTACTACAAAGGTGAATGTTATCTGTGTTAATTTCTCTTTACTCTGCAACTGGGGTGAGAACTAAGGGTTTGTATCCATGGAACCATTAAGTAACTTGTAGTTTCACATTTTAACTACACATTATTTGTAAAAATGTAAATATGCACTCTTAGGCTGTCTACCCTTTAACAACATGTAGAGTACAGGTGCTGCAGTGAAAGGCTCTGGCAACAGGGAACTGCCAGAGCTTTTCACTACTGCTCCTCCCCGCCAGGGCCTTTCCCTGCAGCAGAGAAAGCTCCAATATCGGGATACTATGCTGCTATGTGGGAGGCACTGCTCAGGCGGTTCATGCAAGTAAGCCAGTCTACACACCTAAGCCTTGTCTCACCATCTACATTGCTCTCTCTTTCTGAATAGACACTGCATTCCCAGATGGCACAGGTATAAATAGCAATTTCATCTTTTTTTTCATTTATTCCTGCCTTAAACATGTACATGTAGTCAGTGAGACTAGAGTCACTTACATCATCGCAGGACATATTATACTCTGCCAAGACTGTTCGACATCGGGCTGCTATGCTGTGTGGATTTCGTCAAAGAAAAGTACTAAACAAAGATTTTATGTGGGTTGCAGTTACAATAAGAATTACCTCAACTTTCACCTGACAAACTATCAAAGGATACATTGATGGTGCCACCACTCTTTTGTGTATGCCAGCAAAGAACAAGCCTATTAGAGTAATACAGCTAATTGTGAAGAATGGATGATTCCACAGTGATGTGAAAAAGGACACCTAGGAGAGAAATAAAATTGTCTTGAAGAAAAATTATTAAAAGATTCCATGATTGAAGGGATGTCAAGCTGGAGACTAAGTATTTCAAACCTGATGTTTCGGCCACTAATCTAAGATGGAATAGATCTCTTAAAAATTCCCTTGTTACTCAGAACTTACTCCTTATTTGTAACCCTGCAACACTTCACAAAAAATAATCAATTGTTCATCACTCATCTCGTATTTTTCCTTCCACTTCTGAATAGAATATAATAGCTCTACCTCAGTTTATTGCTAAGGTGTACAAATGGAAATAAGTTAAGAATCCTTTATCAATTTCCTTCAGTTTGGTGGTAAAGTTCTCTTGCACTATATAAAGTTCATTGAACAACTATACTTTCAGATTCAGTTTCACAGATACAATGTAGCCTAGAAGTCTTGCATCACTTCAATATAAGCCACAAATGTCTGGTCTGAATAGGGTGACCAGATAGCAAGTATAAAAAAAAATCGGGACGGGGGTGGGAGGTGCCTATATAAGCAAAAGCCCCCAAAATTGGGATTGTCCCTATTAAAATCGGGACATCTGGTCACCCTAAATCTGAAATTTAGAATACCAAGCCTCAAGCTACTCCACCCACACAATTTAGGAAAAAATCAGTTTGATCATCTTAGATATTCACATTAAACAAAAACAAATGCATAGCTGGTATATGCGTATCTAGAGTGACAATTTTTAAATTGTTCCACTGCTACAAAAAAGTTATTTCAAGGAGAAAGGGGGAGATATTTCCAAAGTGCAGAGGTACATAAGAAAAAAAACTTTTAGGACTAGTTAACTTGCTAGTGTTCTCACAAGTTCAATTTTCTTGATCATGGATCACTCTAGTTGAAGGTGGCCTCAGCAGACTATGCTCTATAGATAGAGAGAACAAAGTTATTCTTCTGGGGAAATCACCCCTATTCAGCACAGCTGTAGAATGCCTCAAATATTCTTAGTTTCCCCTTCAAATCAAAGTGTGATTCCTGTGATGTAAATAATCCACTGAATTTGCTCTTAGTCACTAATGTCTTGAGTTAGGGAAGTAACCCTGCTATTAGCTTTTCACGCTTCAAAGCAGTCCACAACTCCTCACTACATACACTTGGTTTTTATTACCTAGATTACAAACATTGAGACATTTAATATTTCAACATTAGAGTATAACTTACCTTCTGTGTCTCAGGATCTATTAACCAGTTCCAAGCACCAGTTGCCGTGCACACTGATACCACTATAAGAATCACTGATGAAAAATAAAAGTCATAAGCAACACATCTGGTTCATAGTCATTAGAAAGTATTTAATGTCTCATGAAAAGCTTTGAAAGAGATTACATTCTATTTTATTTCCCCTCTTCATTCTTCTATTAAGAATGTCCAAAGAAGAGCAAGGTTTATTTGAAGAGATGTACCTGCATATCATGTGTGTTTCTCATCTGGACTCCCACCTTTCTATTTATGCAAAGTGGAAGGAGGTAAAAAAATGTTTTACCATTTAAAACAATGCAACCCTTTGAAGATTCTATCAGCCTCCTAGAGAGGACAAAAAGGTAGTACCAGATAGTGTTTTGATAAGTAAAGACATGCTGTGGTTTGGGGGGGTGGAGGGTATGAGAAGTTTCTACTAGAGACATGGATTTAGAAACATTAGTCAGAAAATTGAGGGAAAGTAGTACAGAATAACTTTCTTGAGCAATATGCTAAAAACCCACACAGTATTCTGCATGCAACATCCAAGAGCCAATAACACTAAGGTGCCAGTCCTGCAAGCTGCTGTGCAAGGAGGCAGGCAGCCTTGCCAACTCTTTCAATTTCATTGCAAGTGTAGCAATATCAGGTATTTTTCTTAAAGCTCCAGCTCCGGGAGGCAAGTGATTATGTGAGAATCTCAGCTTTTATTTAAAAAGTTTTATTTCTAACCCTCCACTCATAGTTGTGGATAAAAGCCAGAAAGATGTGAACAGTGCACATTCTAAAGGTTTAGACCTCAATACTTGTGAAGCATATTCATGATGTCTTAATTTTGGGTGCTGATAATACTGATAAAATAAAAATGGACCGGTTAGGGGCTGGAATTGGCACATTCAAAGGGGAATGAAAGAAGTTTATATGCAATATAAAATGAAAGTTATTACTCCAATTTCACACAGAAAGATAGTAAAGATCTACCTATATCAACTACTTTATTCCTGGGAAACTGGTATTATTAAACAGATAACAGAATTATGAAGTCACTAGATGCCGCATCCAATTTTTATTTAAAACTTCTTCATGAATGCGCTTTAAGTCAGGAAAACTTTAGCCTGCATTTAGATATATTTGAACAAGTTTGAAAGAGATTGTGTTCACTTTCCAATTGTTGGCACTCATTAAAAAAAATAAACTATAGAACCAGTGACCTTAATATATTGATTTTGGGGGAAACCATGGAAAATATACTAAGGAATACGAGAAAGCCATCGATAAACAAATTGTTTTAAGTTATCATGGTGAAAAATAGCCCAACTTGGAAACCAAACCCCTATATACAGCCACAAAATAGATACACGACTGAAAAAAGGTAGTGCAGACTTAGATTATGCCTACACTAGAGAGCTTACAGTGGCACAGCTGTACCTATGCAGCTGCGCTCCTATAAGATCTCTCATGTAGCCACTCTATGCTGACAGAAGAGAGTCCTCCTATTAACATAATTAAACCACCCCCAATGAGCAGTGGTAGCTATGTTGGTGGGAGCTCCCCTGCTGACATAGCACATGCATACTACCACTTATGCCAGTGAAATTTATGTCACTCATGGTGGGGGGGTGGGGGGTGTTACATTTTGCTGCCATAAGTGGTAGTGTAGACATGGCCTTAATCACAAAGCCTCAACATGCCTCAAACTTGTCCTGAAGAATTCCTTTTTAAAAGACTAATTCAGTCCTGGCCCTCTTTGCTGAGGCTGCCTATAAGATCATCATCATACTGATTATACTTCTAGCTTTGTTAAGTATCAGAGGGGTAGCCGTGTTAGTCTGGATCTGTAAAAGCAGCAAAGAATCCTGTGGCGCCTTATAGACTAACAGACGTTTTGCAGCATGAGCTTTCGTGGGTGAATACCCACTTCGTCGGATGCAAGTGACTTGCATCCGACGAAGTGGGTATTCACCCACAAAAGCTCATGCTGCAAAACGTCTGTTAGTCTATAAGGCGCCACAGGATTCTTTGCTGCTTCTAGCTTTGTTGTTCTTGACAATATCTACTTTTGAATAGCAATTGTGCAAATGCTATAAGCATTTTGTGCACATGGTATAGATGCAATAACATCAATCCATTATTTTACTTTTGCTATTTTTTGTTAAATTTGTGTATGTTTGGTACCTTCAAATATTTGAAAGATTTTTAGGCTCACATACAAAGTACATACAATAAGGTTTTTAAAGCCTAGATTTGTTTTTGTAAACACAATCCATAGGAATATACATGGGTAAATGCCAACTGAAGTATTAAAGAGTCAATCCAACTTCTTTAAAATATTAAGCTTACTTCTCCAACGTCCTGTAGCTGGTTGCAAACATGCAATATATTCAGTAAGTCTTCTTTCAAAAGCTTTGAGATCTGAGGAAAAGACAGGCAGAGATCTAATAAGTCTTGGTCTATTAGTTGAAGATTAATAGTTAATGCCTCAGATTCTAATCTGTTACTTATGTCCTGTGCAGCTCAGACGAATAACTTGCAGAGGAAAGCTGTAATGGATTGATGATGTGTTTATCAAAAATCGCTTGCATCTCAGATTAAGCAATAGATAATGGAAAGATGTTTAGCACTACATCTCACCACACTTTTTGGTTAAGCAGCCCACTAAAAAGTAATATATTAAGTGACAGGCATTTCCATATACAGAAATATATATGGAAGAGCAGGGCTGGCGCTGGCTTTTTTGCCGCCCCAAAGGGGGGGGGGGGAATCGAGGCAGACGGAGTGGCAAAACAGGAAAAAATAAATATATATATAGATAGGTAGATACACTCTGCACGGTGCAGGGGGACTCCCTGTGCTGCAGACATGCCCCAGGCAGGGAGGAGGGAGGAGAGAGAAGGGGAGGGAAGGACGCGGGCTGCCCTGCCGGGCTTGCTACAGACCTGGCACCAGCTGGGGCAGACGGAGCACGCAGACCGCTCCCAGCAGGGCGCTCCCCTCCTCCACGCCAGATCGGTGAACAAAAAAAATAAAATAAAAGCCCTAGGATTGGGCAGAATGCCACCCCATAGAATCTGCCGCCCCAAGCACGAGCTTGCTCGGCTGGTGCGTGGAGCCGGTCCTGCTGAAGAGATTAGAATACCTTGACATGGTATCCCTTTGTAAGTCTAAATGCAAGCTATTAATATTGATAGATTAAAATACTCTAAAACAAGGTATATTTTGAAATGTAAAATGTGTCAGGAAAACCTTGTTATACTCTATGGTCTGTGCTAATGATAAGTAGAGTTTGGTATTTTGTTTGTGATTAGGATGACTATCACCATAACTCGCTACAAAAATTCTTACCTCAGTTGGCATCATTAGAGATTTTTTACAGTCCTTTCAGTTTCAATAATCTATTTTTACATGCCACTCATCTTGGACAATGAAAATACAGTCATAAATTATTTAAGTTTTAGCCAGCTTTAGAATCTGACTCATGAAATAGAATGTTTGGCGTTGCAACATTGCAGGGGAACTATTCAGCATGAAGTGAAGTCTACTTTATAAATATTTTCAGATGTAAAGAAAAAAGTCAACTATTCATTTTAACATCTGTGAAGATTTCCTTTCCAACCAGAGAAGTTTTGGGCCTAAAACTGTCCCAAAAATTTATTGCTTGAAGTTTGATATTTATTTATTTATAAAGGTATACACTTTAAAGGCAAACTGGCTTGACGTAACATCTGCTGTTCTTTGAAAGAATTTCATGTTATATTAGAATGTCAAGTTCCAATAAAGGTAACTATGCAAAAACTACAAGAAAAATACCTTCATTAAAATGTATGCCTGTTACTGAAGTGTGTACTTACTCTAAGATATATGCAAAGATTATTTCAATGCTTATCAACTGGAAAAAATATAACTACTTTGTTAACCAAGAGAAAACATTTGTAAATTAGATATGATTTTGTGTTTTAAATAAAGTGTACATAAAAAAAAATAAAGGCTTGAGCTACATTTTATAAGTCTTGGAAGCCCAAATTATTAAGGACCTCTTTAAAAAAAAAAAAGATGGGTTTGGTGTTTTAAAAATGTGTGTCTACCAGTTCTAACCAAAGAGATAATTCTGGTATTTACAGTGTTGCAACAAGTGTTGACAGTCACTTCAGTATTCCCATAATTTCTAGTATTTCTGCAAATGTATATACACATCTTGTTTGTTCTATATATGACATTTACTAATCTAATCTTGAAGTACTGGTGTATTATTAAAATAGTCTCCTGTATTGATTTTTTGCAGAAAGAAAGCAGATTTAAGTTCCTTTTTAATATCCTTTACTACAAATCTGCACCAAAACTTAAAACAAGCATCTGTTTTAGCAAATAAGAATGTGAAGCTCAGTGAGCTGTATTTTTGCCCGAAGAATTCAATTCCTTGGTTAGATTATTACATCTCAATGTATTTGAGATATAGAATGCAATTAAAGAATTACAGCTGTGTTGAATATATAGCTTACATTAAAAGAGAAAAGGAATTAGTGAATATAACAAGTTTCCAACTTGTACAGCAAATCTCTTACCAACGCAGAAATAACAGACTTAATAGACCACACTGTAAAAGCCAGGCTCCGTCATGAAACAACCCAACCAAAGAAAGGTGACAAAAAGGAAGTTTTGCAAACTACTGGAAATGTTTTAAGCCTGGTCTACACTACGCGTTTAAACCGGTTTTAGGAGCGTAAAACCGATTTAACGCCACACCCGTCCACACTAAGAAGCCCTTTATATCGGTATAAAGGGCTCTTTAAACCGGTTTCTGTACTCCTCCCTAACGAGAGGAGTAGCGCTAATATCGGTATTACCATATCGGATTGGGGTTAGTGTGGCCGCAGATCGACGGTATTGGCCTCCGGGCGGTATCCCACAGTGCACCACTGACCGCTCTGGACAGCAATCTGAACTCGGATGCAGTGGCCAGGTAGACAGGAAAAGCCCCGCGAACTTTTGAATATTTCCTGTTTGCCCAGCGTGGAGCTCCGATCAGCACGGGTGGTGATGCAGTTAAAAATCAAAAGAAAGAAAGAGCTCCCGCATGGACGATGCGGACGTGATCGCTGTAAGGGCAGGCAAATCTGTTCTATCAGCACTCCGTTACAGAAGACGAAATTCAAAATCATTTTTTAAATATCTCCAGACAGATGCCATAGCAGGGACTCAGCGCACTGCTGCGTGACAAGCGTAACGGAAAGCCAAAGAATCAAATGGACGCTCATGGACTGGAGGACTCAAGCTATCCCACAGTTCCTGCAGTCTCTGAAAAGCATTTGCATTCTTGGCTGAGCTCCAAATGCTTCTAGGGTCAAAAACAGTGTCCGCGGTGGGTCAGGGCATAGCTAGGCAATTTACGCACCCCTCCACCCACCCCCAGAAGTGAAAGGGAAAACAATCCTCTCTTGACTCTTTTACATGTCACCCTATCTTTACTGAATGCTGCAGATAGACGCGATGGTGCAGCACTCAACAACAACATCCTTGCTTCCCCCATGCTATGGATGGCTGATGGTACAAAATGACTGGTACCCGTCCTCATCATCAGCCTATTGGCACATGGGGCAGTGCAAAAGGACTGGTAACCATGCTGACTAGCATCTGTTAGGTCGATCAAGGGCGCCTGGTCCTAATTTTTCCTGGTAGATGGTACAGTATGGCTGATAACCATCGTCATCATAGCAACAGGGGGCTGAGCTCCATCAGCCCCCACCCTTCATGTGTAAAGAAAAGATTCAATTGCCCCTGAACTAGCAGAGGGATGCTGGGCTCCTCTCCTACACACTCCTTACTGTCCTGTCTGGATTATCATAGCAGCTGGAGGCTGCCTTCCACTCATATCTCACTAACAAGTCACTGTGTCTTATTCCTGCATTCTTTATGACTTCATCACACAAGTGGGGGGACAATGCTACGGTAGCCCAGGAAGGCTGAGGGAAGAACGGAATCAACAGGTGGGGTTGTTGCAGGAGCACCCCCTGTGAATAGAATACAGCTCATAATTTCTGCAGGATCTGACACAGAGCAGCTGTGCTCTCTGGTTCTCTGATACAGTGGTTCTCTAGTACACTTGCCCATATTCTAGGCAGGACTGATTCTATTTTTAGATACCAAAAAGGAGGGATTGACTCAGGGAGTCATTCCCAATTTTGGCTTTTGCGCCTCTGGCTAAGAGCAGCCAGGGGCACTTATGACAGCAGCAAATGGAACAGTGCAAAAGGACTGGTAGCCACGATCATCTTATTACCAATTTATGGTATGGTAGATGGTACAATATGGCTGATAACCATCTCTGCTATTATGCAAAAGCAAAAGCATGCTGGTGTGTAGCGCTGCTGAATCGCCTCTGTGAGCGGCATCTAGTACACATACGGTGACAGTCACAAAAGGCGAAACAGGCTCCATGATTGCCATGCTATGGCATCTGCCAGGGCAATCCAGGGAAAAAAGGCGCGAAATGCTTGTCTGCCGTTGCTTTCCCAGCGGAAAGAGTGACTGACGACATTTACCCAGAACCACCCGCGACAATGATTTTTGCCGCATCAGGCACTGGGATCTCAACCCGGAAATTCAAAGGGGCGGGGGAGGCTGCGGGAACTATGGGATAGCTACGGAATAACTACCCACAGTGCAATGCTCCAGAAATCGACGCTAGCCTCGGACCGTGGACGCACACCACCGATTTAATGTGTTTAGTGTGGCCACGCACACTCGATTTTATACAATCTGTTTTGTTAAACCGGTTTATGTAAATTCGGAATAATCCCATAGTGTAGACGTACCCTGTGTCTGTCCCCGGTGGAGAAAGCCGATGCACACTCTCTCGTTCAAATAACTTGGCTCAGTTAAAAGGTAGAACTTTGTCCTTTTACAACCGAATCCGCTTTCTACATCATTATACCAAGCGCCACTTGCAGAGCAGCGACATGCCCCTCCTCCATCAATAAGCGAGCAAACAAAACACCAAACCACCCCCCGGACTGCTCGACTCACCGGCCCCTCGCCTCTGAGCCACTCCCCCAGTGCGTGAGGCTGTGGGCACCAGGGACCTTGTCCTGTGGCAGGTTGGCACGGCGCCCCTCTGCCCCTACAGAAAACCGTGATCCCCCGGGTGAGGGGCGCCCCTCAGCCCCGTTCCCCGCCCCGCACACCCCTCGCTGGCTCCCGCTGTCACCGGGCCACTCCGCGGAGAACGTCCCTCCCCACTCTGGGACTGAGGTGGGGTGGCCTCGCAGCCCCCCAGCTGCTACCGGCCAGCGCCCTTTGACGCCTCCAGCTGAAGGGGCCGGGGTCGCGGGGCAGAGGCAGGGCACCGCTCTGGGGCGCGGGAGCCGCACAGAGAAACGCCCCCCGCGGCCTGCCCCCGGGAAAGGGTCACTGGGCCCGGCGGGGCGGGGACCGCAATTACCTTCTGCCTGCTCCAGCGAATTCATGGCGGGTGGGGGAGGGCGCTCAGAGCGCACAGCCGCCGCCCCCTCCTCAGCGCCTCGAGCCGGCTCCTAGTCCCGCCCCCCCCCCACAACAACGCCGCTCTCCATTGGGCATCCCTTCCACACCGCGCCCCTCCCTAGCAAACCCCATCCCCATTGGCTGGGAAGGGAAGGGGCGTGGCTGCAGGAGAAAGATTCCGGCAAAGGGGCGGCGGGGGATCGGCTCGTGGCGGTGCTGTGACGTTCGACAAGAGCGGCGCGCTGTGGAGCTGCGGGCGGGAACCCGGCCGAGCAAACTGTGCGGCTGCTGCTTTTCTTTTGTATGTGTCACAGCCCCGAGGGCATCGGTCTGCACGTGCAAAACCAGAGCGGGGAGGAGAGGCCCGATCCACAGGCCACTTGGGATCAGTGAACAGGCTCCTTGGTCTCTTACACTTACAGCCCTAGGGACAGTTCTGCAATTCTTTCAGACTATTCCCCTAAAAATGTGTGCAGGGTAACTTTCCATTTCAGTAAATGTATCTCCTTAATGATAAGTACTGTAAATTCCTGCATTGGGTTTGTAGGTGTGGGGGGTGGGGCAAAGAAATATTAAACCAATTTATATTTATTATATGTTAATCAAAAAATTGAATCTGTATAAACAATACTCGGATGTGGACTATAAAAGGCCAGCAAAAATAACTGCTTGGTTTGGAGATTGCAGTTGAAAATAAATGTGAGAAATTCTCCCATAGTTCTTTGTTAGAGTATTTAATACCTCTCTTCTGTCAGTGGGGGCACACACAGGCCACAATCCTGCAATCTGGTCCACATGACAAGTCAGAGTCACTAAAACTGGGGGTTAGACTAGATGATCCTTGTGGTCCCTTCTAACCCTATGATTCTGTGAATACCTGTTATATTGGCACACTGACTGTATGTTTAATGGGTTCCACTTTAAAAATATAGTCCAAAAAGGGGTATAACTTATTTTGGTAACTTTATTATACCATCAAACCTCATTCTTGTTTTAGTGTTGTAAGTAGGTTTGATTAGTCCTGAGGATTAATGAGTTGATGTCAGCCTTCAATATATGTAGTAAAAATAACAAAGTTGAAATGCCCCCTTTGAGTAATGCCAAAACTCCACAGCGAGAGTCTAGTTTTCAGGATCATTAGAAATTATGTTTAGTTTACAAGGAGACACTTTCAAACACACAGCAGGGATCAGAGCAACTTACATGTGTCTGAACAACCATGTAAAGTAGTGGCCCGGGCAGTGACTAGGGAATACAAAACAAAAACCACACTCCCTGTGTTTTTTATGTATGGATTTAATTTTTTCAAAGCCAACAAGGTGTAAATTCACACAGATGTATTTCTTTTCTGTCTCTGCTTGTGAAAGATAATCATTGTCAGGACAAGCAAAGTGTCTGGACCACATCTACCGTTCCAAAGAAACATGCTGCTATGGACCCAAAAAGCCAACCTCATGGTTTTGATCTGCCAGGCAGACTTACCAAATAAACCATGGAAGATGAAGCTACTTGACCCACAAGTGGAAAATCAAAGACTCCCTTTCATGCAATTGTGATGAGAACATCCAACCCATCCAATCATAATGCAGTGCCCCAAATGTGGATTCAAAGGTGAATTGGATGATACCCATGATATCACAGAGGAGGCCTTGAAAAGGTTTATGGATGTACAACTGCATCTATAGAATGATGCTCTGCACATGCTGCCATATACTTGAGAGAAAGGACAAACATTTGAAGAGTGGAGAAATTATAAAAATGCTTGGCTGCTACTTCTACACTTTCATGAAAGATGCCAGAGTTTAATCTGGATTACTTGTGTTGCTCTTTAAATGTTACACTCAGAAAATGGCTTGTTGATTTCTGCTTAGAAAAGACAGTGGCCAACAGCAATGTTTAAAGTTTATATTTTCCTAGGATCTGGGAGTCTCTCTTGAACTATTAGAGTTCAGCTCTCATGGCCTCCGCTAACTTTATTAAAATTGTTGCTGCTCCTACAAAGATGTTGGTGCTTGGCATAATCCCTTTCTCCCATTCAAACAGCAAGGTTTTCTAGTTAGTGGTACATTTTCCTTGGACCAGTTCAGAAGATGACATCTCTAAACCATGCCATATACATCTAAAATAGCATTACGTGCTTTGTCTTTAGTTCCTTAATAATGGGGTTGGAGTGTCCTGTATCAGTCAAAGGGAGAAAGTTGGGTACTTAGAAGGTAAAGGGGAGCCCCTACAGATGCAGATTCTACATAGGGAGAAATGAGTGCTTAGCCCATCCTGTCTGTGCCCTAAAAGTAGAGTATGGGGCTGGAAGGTAGAAGAGAAGACTGCTTTGCACTGTCCTTAATTTTCTGATATTGAGAAAGGTAGAGAGATGGATGCTGCTGTTGGAGAGTCCTGTGAGACATACAAATGTCAAATATGTCATGAATATATTGTTGATAACTATAGGTTGGTTTTTCTGGTCTTTAAATCAGAAAAGAAATACTCTTTCCTTATCAAAGACAACTAAGGCTAAAGAATGTTTGTTTACTCCACCTCTGTTTGCCCAGAATAGAAAATCAACAATACACTCCTTAAACTTGTGAGACAAAGGTCTACACAGGGAAGTTGATTGGAAATTTCTGACATTTCTCTCTCTCTATGTGATTATCTTGTTCCTTCACTACAATATCTCTTGTTCTGTTGTAAGCCCTGAGGCTGTGAAATTAAAGTCATGATATATAATCAAGGAATATATGGACTATGTCCACTAAATTTAGAGGAACTGTAAAGGATTTTTTTTTCTAAATGATTGTTGGATTCTAGAAATGATATGAAATGATAGAGAATGAAAAAGAATATTGAAAGATATAAGCACCTACTCTGTGTATGCATTTAAAATATTGAAATAAATTACTTAAAGGGGACATTCCAATTTATAGTTTGGGTTAATTCAGAAATACAGTAATTGAAATGAATAAAACATAAAAAGCCTCCGAAAAGAAAAGGATAAAAGACATTTGTTATACACTATTGCCATCTACTGGATATCAAGGTAAGTAGCATAGAAACTGAGGGAGCAGAAAAGTGAGAGCCTGACAAATGAGCAGTACAAAATAAGTGACTTGCTCTCCATTAAAACTGAAACAGTGGAACCTCAATGTGGAACTTCAGAGTTTGTTGAACCCATCAAAGAAACTGCAGAACCCTGTAAGTGCTATTGGATGCTTATACCAGCCAATAGCCTTTCCATTCTCTTAAGGTTACCTTGCTGCATCTGCAGTCTTTCTGTTGACACCCCAAGGAAATATATTTTGGGTTTTTAACAATGTAATGCTGTATCTATATATGTTTCTCCTTGTAAGTCCAGGTAAATTGGCTTAAGAGAACCTCAAATAAAACTTCTAAACTACTTCTTTTGATGCTTTAAACTAGTCCCCTTCAAACCAAACACTAGAAATAACAGGAACACCATTCATAAGAGTGCCTTAAGACCAACTATATTTTTACTCCTTGGCAAGGGGGCAGGGAGAGATTGGTGCTGGGAGGGGTCCCCATGGTAAGTGGGGACCCACAGAGGGAGGGGTTCCCATGGTGACCAGGGCCCCACAAGGGGAGGGGAGAGATGGGTGCTGGGAGGGGTCCCCATGGTAAGTGGGTCCCACAGAGGGAGGGGAGGGATGGGTGCTGGGGTGGTTTCCATGGTGACCAGGGCCCCACCGGGGGCAGGGAGAGATGGGTGCCCCAGTGGTTCTCTCTCAGGGGCACAGTTCCCCGGCACCACCAAAAGGGGTCACTGTGGCGGGAGGCTGCAGCCGCTGCTGGCCCCGAGGTTCCCTCTTCTGGCAGCGAGGGGGAAGGGGAGGTGCTTCCATTTCACCCCAGGCAGCCTCCGGCAAACCGGCCGCCGTTGCTTTGTGCGCGAGGAACGGAGGCGGCGGCGGCTGCTGCGCGGAGCCCCCCCAGCCGTGAGTGCCGGACTCCCAGGCCCTGCCGGGCCGCGGCCGGGAGGGGGGCAGGTCTGCTGGGTGGCGGGCGCCGGGGCTGGCTGCCCGCCCTCCCCTGGTGTCCCCGCCCGAGCCTGGGAGCCCAGCCCCGGCGCAGAGGAGAGGGGTGGGTGGCGCCCACTGTGCGCCCTGCGGCCGCGGGTGAAATGTCTCCGGGTCCAGCCCGCGCTCGGGAGGCCGCGGGGGGCCCTGGAGAGCTGGCGGGTGTGAAGCTTCGGCCTCTGATTACGTTGTTTGTGCAGAGCATCCTCTGCCCCGAGGCCCGTTCCGCCCCCGACACGCAGCCATCTCGGGGATGGAGGGAGCCGGCTGCACTAACGGGCTGGGGCTCCTGCGGCCCCTGAGCGAGCCGTGAAGGGAGGCTTCCGTTCCGTTAGTTATCGCTCTTTAACTGTATCTTGCCAAGCAGTTGTTAAGCCAGGTAGCGATGCAGCCATTTGTTTCTCTCCGTTTATATTGCACCATTCTGAGATCCATTGAACTTGGCACCTCTGTGGGTGTTAAGCTTCCTCAATTGCAAAATACACCTTTTTGCCTGTCGAGATGGGGCCTTGGTGTCTGGCATGCTGCTCTAATCAGGTCACACTGTTTTCATAAACTATATTTTGAGAATACATCCAAGTGTACATGTATCCAGACCATTTTGCACACTCTGTTACTTCTGAAATTATGCTGCAAAGAAACCAGTCCTTAGGGTGACCATATGGTCCTGATTTGCCTGGGGCAGTCCCTTTTTAAAGCCCTGATCATTTGGCAGGAGCAAACAGGACAAATGACCACGTTTGTCAAAAAAGTGGGGTCAGGCGGAACATGCGATGCCAGCCCTGGGCGACACAGCGATGCCAGCCCTGCATGGGGGTTCAGGCCGTCCCACACGGTGTCCGCTTTCCCTTGGGGAAATATGCTCACCCTACCAGTACTGGACTTCAAATTCATATTGAAATGTACGAGTGCTTATATGTGAATGCTGGAAGTCTAAATACTAAGATGGGTGAACTAGAGTGTCATTTAAATGAGTATGTTGGTATAATGGGCATCATGAAAATTTGGGGAAATGAGGATAGTCAATGGGACACGGTAATACAAGGGCTCAAATATAGAGGAATATATAGGTCATGCTGTTTGGGAATGGCACTAAAAGAAAGCATAGAGTCAACATAAAAATCTTAAATTAATCAAATTGTACTGTAGGATTTCTGTGGATAGAAATTCTGTGCTTGAACAATAAGAGTTTAGTAGAAGGAATATATTACTGACTACCTGACTAGAATGGTGACAATGATTGTGAAACGCTTAGGGAGATTAGAGAGTCTCAAAGGTAGAAAATGCAATAATAATGGGGGATTTCAACTATCCTCATATTGACTAGGTATGTCACTAGAAGCAGGGACAACATGAATAAATGCAGCTTATCTTGGAACCCATGTAGGAAGAGGCAATTTTTGATTTAGCACAGGATCTGGTCCAACTGGTAAATATAGCTGAACCGCTCAGTAATAGCGGTCATAATGTAATTAGATTTAACATCCTTGTAGGGAGGAAATTGCCAGAGAAACCCACCAGAGTAGCATTTAACTTAAAAAAGGGGGCTAATACAAAAATGAGGAAGCTAGTCAAATGGAAATTAAAAGGAACAGTCACAAAGGTGAAATCCCTGCAAACAACATGCAGACTATTTAAAAACACCGTGATAGAGGCTCAAGTTAAATATTTTTGTCCCCCCCACCCCCCGCCCAACCAAAACAAAACAGTAAGAGGACCAAAACAAATGCCACCATGGCTAACAGCAGAGTAAATGAGGTCGTTAGAGGCAAAAAGGCATCTTTTAAAAGTTGAAAGTAAAATCTTACTGAGAAAAATAAGAACATAAACTCTGGCAAGTCAAATGTAAAAGTATTATTAGGCAGTCCAAGAAAGTTTTTGTGTTCTTGGCTAGTTGCGCTAAAAAAAAAAGGAGTTAGGGTTTGAGAGGGGATTCCAATCTGGGGCAGGGGATTTGGGGTGTGGGCTTCGGCCAGATGGCGCTTACCTCAGGTGGCTCCCAGTCGCTGGCACAGCGTGGCTAAAGCAGGCTCCCTGCCTACTGGGGCTCCGCGCCGCTCCCAGAAGCAGCCACCGTGTTCGGCCCTTAGGTGGAGGAACCAGGCGGCTCTGTGTGATGCAAGCCGCCCCGCACGCACAAGCACTGCCCACGCAACTTCTGCTGGCCATGGTTCCTGGCCAATGGGAGCTGCAGAGCCGGTGCTGGGGGCGGGGGTAGTGCACGGAGCTTCCCTGGTCACCCCAGTTCCTAGAGGCCACAGAGACGTGCCTGTCGCTTCCGGGAGCTGCGCAGAGCCGACCGGACTTCTGGCAACTCAGAGAGCGGAGGCTTGCTGCAGGCCAGATGAAATGAAGCAATGTGCTGGATCCAGCCGTAGGTTCCCCATCCCTGTTCTACAGGAGCACTCAGGGAACACAAGACATTTGCAGAAAACCTAAATGAATTCTTTGCATCAGTCTTTGCTGCAGAGGATGTGAGGGAGATTCCCACACCTAAGCCATTGTTTTTAGGTGACCTATTTTAGGAATTGTCCAAGTTTGAAGTGTCAGTAGAGAAGGTTTTTGAATAAATTGATAAATTAAACAGTAAAGAGTCACCGGGACAGATGGTATTCACCCAAGAGTTTTGAAGGATCTCAGACATGAAATTGCAGAACTTCTAACTGTGGTATGTAACCTATCGCTTAAATCAGTCTCTGTATCAGATGACTAGAGCATAGCTAATGTAATACTGGATTTTTAAAAGAAGCTCCAGAGGTGATCCCGGCAATTACGGGTCATGAAGCCTAACTTCAGTACCAGGCAAATTGATTGATTGAGGTTATAGTAAAGAATAAAATTCAAACAGCTAGATGAACACAATATGTTTGTAAAGGGAAACCAGGCTCCTCAATCTATTGGAATTTTTAGAGGACGTCAACAAGTATTTAGTTAAGGGTGATCCAGTGGATATAGTGTTCTTCGACTTTCAGAAAACCTTTGACAGGATCCCTCGCCAAAAGCCCTTAAGCAAAGTAAGCAGTCATAGGATAAGAAGGGCTTCTCATGGATCAGTAACTGGTTAAAACACAGGAAACAAAGAGTAGGAATAAATGGTCAGTTTTTGCAGCAGAGATGTAAATAGCAGGGTCCCCCAAGGATTTGTATTGGGACGAGTACTGTTCAGCATATTCATAAATGATCTGGAAAAGGGAGTGAAAAGGGAACTGGCAACTTTTACCGATGATGATAAAAATTACTCAAGATAGTTAAGGTTACTGCAAAAACATACAAAGGGATCTCACTCAACTAGAGATGATCCACAAGCTTGATTATGAAATACAATATTTTTAACAAGTTGCAAGCTGTCAGTTTTGCAATGTACTATTGCTGTTTTAAGACTGTTTTCTCACTTCACTTGTGAAGAGAATAAATGCAATGTATTTTGTTTTCCTAGGAATTAAAATGTCATCTTGGGTTAAGGTTACCAGGGGTCAAGTTCAGAAACCTATTGTGGATAAAAGGTAAAGTAAAATAAATATAAATACTTCAACAATTGTTTCTACAGATACTTATGAAAATATGTGTTAGTGTTTTCATATACGAGTCTGAGAATTGTGCTCATTTCACTGTCATTGTTTTAAAATTCAGTCACTTTAAAGAGTTGAATGTCTTTAACAAAACAAACATGCATATATAAAGAATATATAAGAAAGGAAATAGAAACAGCCACACACAATTCTACTTACTATAATTCTATGAAATACATAGACTGGGAAGACTTCAGCATATTAACTTGATGCAGTGAGTTGTTCCATTGACTACAGTGGGACTACTTAGTGTGTGACGTTAATCACATGCTTAACATTTGAGCCTATGTTTAGCATGAAACAGTGATATTCTACTTCTATAATCTAGAAAACAAATTAGCTAAGCATTTAAAATATCAACATATGAGCATTTGGTATCCGCTGGAAATTGTTACTTTTATCGTGTGCATTTTATGTTATGAAACAATAGATTGAAATGAACTTTGTAGTCAGTATCAGAACTACAATTTGTAAAATTTTCTGAAATGAATGTTGTATATACTGTTAGTGTCATTTGTGTAATTTATAGAGGAATAAGGAATTACTCTATCCAGTTGTTGGTAGTACTGTACTGTTTGAACACACCCTGAGTACACCTTTCAGATGTCTGTGCGAATCGGTGTTCAAAAGCATTCCTAAAATATTGTGCTTGGACAACACATTTTCAGTCAGTTAGTTACATTTTCAATTCTAACTTCTATGGGGTGAAATTCACTCCTGTGCAGAAGACTAGCACAAAGTCTATGCACCACTTCAATCCCAGCTGATGTCCAAAAGCAGTCTTTACATCCTATGAGAATTCAAGTGGTTCACAGACCTAGTGCTGGTCCTCTGTACAGGAGTGAATTTCACCCTTAAGCCCTGATCTTGTAATTTACAACATATGGATGGACTGTTGTGCCCATACAGAGCCATGTTGATTTCAGTAGGGCTCCATGAGGGTGCAGTAGTTTGCCTACATGCTGTAAATTGCAGGATCAAGACTTTGAACATTTTTTCATATATATCAGTGAGGACCAGTACATGACAAATAGGTTGTTTTTCAAATTTCATATCTCTTTGTTTTTGAAGGGGGCGGGGAATCACTGTGTAAAAGTGGTTTCTTTTTGTGCTTGCATAACAAAACAAAAAAAAGCCATCTTGCACTGAAATTAAATATGAGAAATCTCATCCACGATGATAAATTTGACATTCTAGTGCTCTGGTGGAAGGTCAGTTTGCGACTCAAAGAATTTCATATGCTTCTTTCTGTAATTGTTGTTAAACATTTCAAAGGAAGGGGCATAATAATTCAGAGCTAAATGGATGAACTGTGGAAGTAGAGAGCAGGGTTCTGTTGAGGAGCCTAGTCTCCAAGGATTGGGAAGCAATAATTCACAGTTTTCTTACAGAGGAACTACTGTGGCTAATTATCAGCCAGTGTCCTGAAAGGTTTTGTCCTTCCACCCATTTTCAATGTGGATATTTGCTCAAGAAAATGTTAAGGGGTGGGTAAGGCTTAGAGTTCCATAGTTTGATAAATAATAAAGGACCAAAATGAAACTAGATTACAACTTGTCTAAATTAAAAGTATATTAAAATAGATAAGACGGACTATCTTTACAAAATATCTTTTGAACAAGCTTATTCAAGGTAACACAGACATCAAAGCATTATCATATCAAGGGTAGAGATTGAAAAAACCATGTGCCTGCTCACCAGTGGGAAGCCTTCTCTGCATGGAGAGGCCTAACCATCACTTCTTTGCAGAATTCAAGCTTTCATATTAAAAAACAGACTGTTTCTAGCCACTTCTGTTGTGAAGATGACCTACTGAACATAAGCCAATGTGCTGGTGGTGGTGGTGGTTTCCTGAGTCTGCAGTGCCTCATAGCTGTGCCCACTAGCAGTGTAAAATTAATAAGACTAATCACTCCTATTTGTGTGGGCAGCAATGAAATAGTGGAGAGTATCAGTTTTGGTCTGCTGGCATCTGGCAAAATCTCATCAGCATAAATCAATGCTAGAATTTTTCACAACTCCCCTCCCCCCCCCCCAATAAATAAATAATAATAAAAATCTGTGGTGTGGGAGAAGACTAGAGTACCGGAAACTTGTTCTATGTTTTTCTTACCCTTGCAATATCCAGAGAGCATCTTTTCCTTTCCAGTAGCTAGAAGTTGGTGAAGCTTCACATTTATCAGATATCAAGTAGCCAGATGCTGATATGAAAGCTGGAGCCCAATGCATGAATTCTAGCACTTCCATTACCTATGGCAGGAGGTTGTACTTTACAACACATGATTCTTCCTGGAGCTCACTGATGTGGAGGCTCTCTACTTATCTTTTGTATCTATCATTGACTAGTAGGTTTACTCCTCTAGCTAGTAGATATTTAGTAACTTTGTCAATTTTCTGACCTTTGGGACACTAAAAGTCTTGACCTACCCCAAGAAGCAATTTTTAGAGCAATGAGAATTGCCCAGGAGGCACTAAGTCCAAACCTATTTCTTTATCTTCAGACCTCATGTAAAACTTCCAGGATATATATTTTTTAACTCAAGCAGTTAAATAGAACCTGACACCATCAGTTGAATTTAAGTAGCTTTTACATTCTCCTGTCCAATGACATTCATTTGAGAATAGTCAAAGTAAATGAAGTAAGACCAAACAGCTGTCCTCATTATACTATCATTGTAGCTTGAAGAATCTGTTTCTTCTAAGTAATACATCTGTCAGTGTAATCCTAGATGTACCTTTCTGCTGTCGTGCGTGAAGCCTTATAACTAACAGCTTAAATAGAAGGGCTTAGAGTGCATTTTGATTTCTCAATAATTAAATGCACAGAATATCTGAAACTCAGAGCATGAAGACCCCTGCATTTTCAGCATAGAATTAGATATGAAGTGTCTTTTCTTTGTGGTACAGAGAGGAAAAAAAAAATCTCTCTCGATTGGTACAGGATCTTCTGGTATCCATTTCTAGATCTCATAGTGATACTTTGAGCATAAGCAAGAGCATCTGGTAGCAGTGTCTATAGGAGATAATTAGGACAGCTCACTTGTTTCTTTCTTTCCTCCTGTGCTGGTCGTCTTATTTCTCTGAACAGTCCACTCTCCTATTGCACCATGTCACTTTCAAGTTCTAGTATTAAAATTTCAAGCTCTTGTAGAAAGTGTTTGAGACTAGATCTTCAGTCAGTCCCACTTTTATATAAGACCATTTAGTTATTATTGTAGCTACTTCATCCAGAAGCTCTGGAGGATTAAGATTATTATCCTAATTTTTGTTCGGTTACACAAGGGTAATTTCTTACTCAATTTCTAATTCTTTTCTGAACGGCTTTCTAAATTTAATGTTTAGCAAGCAATTACCTTTATTTCTTTCCAAACTTTCATTTCACTAAATAAAATTAATATACATATCCAAGAATGTCTTTTGGTAAGGAGATCAGAATTTAGGATTTCTTATTTTGGCCAACAGTTATTCTTGCCAGGTGAACAAAATCAAGTATTTCAAAACCCTTTGAAGTTTGTCATGGAAAGGTCAGATTTACCAACAATCTGCATCAGGAAAAAGGGAAATCTTTTGTTAGACAGTAGCAGAGCAGCCAACTGGATCATTTTTTGGGTATGTTGTATAAATACATATAAAATATTCCTCTGTACACATCTCTTGATAGAATATTAGAAATGGCAATTCTAGGAGCAATCTAATGCCCTGCTATATGGCTCAGAACTGCTGCATAGCTCATGGCATGAGGGATAAAATATAGATTGCTAGTGTTAGAAGTTGAATTTCATTTAATCAGTATCGCTAACTCTCCTTTCTTTGCTCTTTTTCTCTTTCTACAATTGAGGTGAGTAAGGTTTGCATATGCCTCTGGGTACTTGGGGCCTACAAGAGAGAGCTTCAAGGAACACACTTACTCCAAAAATCAGATTCCTTTACAACACAACACAATTTCCATTTTTTCTTTAGCTTGTCATTCACTCTTTAAAACATTTTGTGATAATCTGAAAGTGTGGTGCATAAGGTCGTGCTGCTGAAGAAACTCAGCACATTTTACTAATCTTGATTTAACTGCTGTTTTTTTACGGTTTGTCGTCAATATAACTTAATCCAAGCTCTTTTCATTTTGGGTCCAGGCATAGACCCGGATGGATTCCACGCCTTCTGGAGTAAGTAATATGTAACAGATTTATTGAGTTTTTAAGTAGATTATAAAAAGGTGGACTTTTTCTTCATCCAGTTTTGTGTGTAAAAACGCTATTGTGCATTCTATTTGTAAGCATACACTTGTTTTCCCTTCTAGATGTCTTCATAAGTTAGACTTGTATCAAAGTAAATAAAACTCCTTTAGTAAATGTTAGAGGGGACAATCTTACAGCTTTTGTTCACTTTTTCTTAATATTCCTTTAGTACTAGCATGAATGAGTTCTTGATCAGTCTTCAGGTCTTCACAATGTGCACATTATTTCCCCCAGTTTCTTCTATTCTTACCATTTTCTTTTCCCAAGTAGTGCCTCCTTAGCCTCTTATCTCCCTCTTCATTTCCTTCCCACATTTTCATATTCTGTTTTATATTACCAACACAGTGATTTAAGACTTTGGTCTGTTTCTCCCGATTTATGAGATAGTCATTCTGGGAAGTATCAATGTTTATTTTTGAAGAAATCCTGAAATGTGAAGTAACTGTACAGTTGCATTCTTTTACTGGCTTTCTCAAAAGTTTTCTGATAATGAATGAAAACTTATAGAAGTTACTAGATTTGTGTTGTGGAAACAATATTTTATTTAGAATTATCCACCTTAGATTCCTGGCTATATCAGATTATTCCATCAAAATAATTAAGACTCCTGGAGAATCCAAATTCTTACTAACTAGGTTGAGAAACTAAGTTTTTAAAACTAAACTTCTAATCTTTTGGATATGGAAGTGTCCTCTTCTCATTCTTTGCAAAATAATTTTTGGACTAGTATTGGGACCACCACTTTTGTCCATCCAGTCATCCTTTCATCCTTGTCTCTTTCTTGCTATCTCAGCAGCAGCCATGGAATAGCACAGCTCAAAAGTGCTGATACTGGTAGAGCTGGCTGCAAGTGCAACAGGATCATGTTGCAGGATCCCCGTCCATTTCAAATGGCTGATATCTCCCAAGATGTTAGCATTTCTGTACTTGAGCAATGTGATAATCTGTATTACCTGCTGCTGGTACCATTTCTCTTGTGGTAGATTGGACCTACCTTGTCAAGGTGCCTGGCATGCAACTAAGAATTAGGCACATCCAGTTTATATATAGTTAGTTCCTGAATAGTTTTTTGACGTGCTAGGATTTCCAAAGCAGTTTTCTAATTATCATGAATAGCTATCAGTTCCATTTTTCAGGTGATAAAATATTTGTAACTTTGACAACATAGTTAAAAATATGAATAACTTAAGTCAACTACAGTGTTTATTTCAAGTGAAGCTGGCTCTCTGCTGGTGTCGCAAGATTCCTGATCTCTTGACAAGAGATTTTTGTCTTAACTTTGCCTTTTCTCCTATTGGTTGGTTGGCATCCAAATATCATGCTACTTTTCATTGTGCCTATTGACTTTGGTTTTGGACATCATCCTAGTCAGCCTGTTTTCCCATTCAAAGCAACTTACTTTTGACTTGTTCATGTTGAGCCATCTGCTTATTCCTTTTATCCTATGGACTTCATATTTGGCACTACCTTCATGAAACAAAACTTCTACCAAGCCTATGTGATCTTCATCAAATCCCCAGGCACAAGGTCTATTCGTGACTTAAGTTTCTCATACTAGCCTCCCCCATTCACCTCAGAGTAAGAAGGTTTTCCCAAATAACTCTTGTGATCCTTCCTGTGTGTCCAGTCCTTTCTGTGTCAAATCCTATCTTGCTCTTCTTTCTGATGAAGTAGAACTGAAATATTATAGACATTAGAGATCAAGTTCTATTAGGGCTTTTAGTCAGTCCTCTTGCCAGTGCAGAAAAACTGCATTCTCCTAACTGTAATACATAAACTAAACTCATTTTAAATTTGTATGCAAATTTAGGGTGTCTCTACATCAAGACAATTAAAACAGTATGTATGTGTATATTTATACATTATTTGTCTCCCTGTTCCCCCCACCCTTTTTGTGTTGCTTGTCTTAGAGTGTAAGCTCTTTGGGGCAGGAACCTTGTCTAACAGTTTGTACAATACATAGCACTTTGAACCCTAATCCTCACAGGGGCCTCTGGCTACCACCATAATGTAAATATTAAGAATAAGAAAGTGAAGCACTCACCTTTGACCTTTCGTGTGAAAATATATTTGGCTTTGTTAGCATAGGCATCTCTTGCAGAACAAAATGAACCAGTGTATAGGATTGGATTTTTATAGCAAATTAAATGCTCAAAATTATAGGTAAACTGAAGTTTACTACCATTCAAAAGCCTTGCTTAAATTACATTTATATACTTAGTTTTTACCACATCTTGTTATGGACAACAAATCAGTTAAGTCTTAACTGCAAGATCCAAAATCAGTTGTGTTAACTTGTGCTTAACAGCATGTGCTTCAGACTCTACACTCACTAGCAACTATGGGTTCAGGGGGAAATGTTAGATCATCCAAAGCTACAGATAGAGGTGGTGTAAGCAGAATGTAAATAACACTTGCCCTAAAATGTCTCATCTGTGATTGAAAAACTTAATGACAGCTGGTATGACATCAACGTTTCATTAAAAGGAAGAATAAAACATCAGCAGAAGCTGGCTGTAAACAAAATGTAGCTGCCTTGTTTTATGTTATAAGGCATTTTTTTCTAAGACTGTCTACTCTTCAGGCTAGGGATGTGATTTCCTCTGCTTCTACACACATGCTAGCTCTCGTTGAGATAGCGCAAGTATAAATAATAGTGCAGCTGCGTTAGCACTGATAGCGGCCATGGAAGCATGGCTGAGCTGGTTTCAGGCGAGTACATACTTGGCATGGCTCAGCCATGCCTCTATGGCCACTACCAGTGTTACTGTGGCGGCACTGCTATTTATACTTGACCTATCTTGATGAGAGGTAGTGTAAGTATGTGTGAGGAGCAGAGGAATCGCACCCCTAGCTTGCAGTGTAGACCTAGATCAATGCAGGCAAAACCTTACAAGGAAATATGGAAGTGTCACTGGCTTGCAGATGCCCAAGATTTGTGAAGGAAAGTTTTTGGGAATGTTTTGTCTTCCTTTGACTGAAAGGAAGATATGTTTTGCTTCACCATAATACTGCCGCCCTGGAATTAAGCAGATTCTTTTATAATGGCATTTGTTTTTAAACCAAAACTAACAGGAATTTGGAAAGTCCATTAAGAACTTTAGAGTACTAGTATGTAAAACTTAAGCTTTTTAATTGTAGCCATGCAAAAGCTCTTTTGATCAAACATACCTAATCTCCTGTTTCTTGCCTCTTTTAGCATAAATCCTTATAGACCATACCAGAAAAGTCCTTATTCTCCCCAAGATGGTTATTCAAAGGACTTTGAAGATCTGAATAGGTAAGACACACTTTTCAATAGGATAGCTATATAAATTATTTAAAGACTTTGTGAACAACCCATTTATCTGTAGGAAAATACTTCTGTCTATAAACAACCTCACTTTTGTAATGACTATGGTTTTGTCGCTGATATTTACATGACAAGAATTTGTATATCTGTTAAAACTTCCTAATTAGTTGAGGTTTTTTTTAAACACCTAGTTTGTTCATGGTATCTAATGCTATAGCACCTGGGCACCCTACAGTTGTTTTAAAATAGAGTTAAAATAAGATTATTTCTATATGATGGTCAGACCCCAGTAGTAAAACATACCAAGGTTGCACCCTGAAAACACCAAACTTTGAATCTTCACAGGGGTGAATTTTGGAGGAGAGAGCTGTCTGTTGAAGATGCCCTGCCACTGATCTTAGAGTTGAGTCTTGGAGGCATTTCCGCTCTCTGCTTCAACCAGTCTTGACTGAACTCTAGCAATTGGATCCAAGAACTTTCAGGGCTTTATAGATCATTGTACAATGATCTTTTTTTGTAATGTACTTTAGCTTTAGTGAAGCTACTTGGGAAGTCAAATGCTTTTTAATGGAAAATTAGCTTAGTCTTTTAAGTATGGAAAGACTAACACTTCTTACCTCTTCATGGCTTAAAGTCATCTATTCTGAAATTCAATATTGACAACTTTTGCACTACAACTGTTTAAAGCCTTTATCTTCCTAGTTTGTGTATATATCTGTATGAATTGGCCTGCTATCATGTTTTGAATATATTTTTTTCCCCAAAAATATTATTTCCTCCTTAGTTTTGAAGAACTATTTGGACAACAGTATGACTATTCAACAGGAAATGAAGATTACTATGAGCGATATCAGTATTCCCCCAAAGGTAAGAATTTATAACTAATTGATATTCCTTTTTGTTAGAATATACCCCCTGCAGCCTTTGTGTGGGTCTGCAGGAGAAAGAGGAACTCCGTGGTTTGGTCACAGAGTGCCTGGCCCTTAAGGGAACTTGGGGCCCAACCTCACCTTTGACTGATCAGTTAGGGATCAGGTTACTGTAAAAGACAGCAGGTGACTCGGAAGCAGGCCCGGAGCAGGGAGGCTCTGGTAAGAAATTCCTGGCTCATGTGGGAGAGCTACAGGAAGCAAGTTGGTGCCTTTGGCAGGCCCTGGAGCAGGATGATTCTGGCAAATGGCTGGGAAAAAATTTAATTGTGTGGGGAATCAGTAGGCCTCTTCAAAAGACCTTGCACTGAGAGGAAGAGACAGTTGACATATTGTGTTAGTTTATGTGGGAAGAATAAAGCTGAAGCCTGAGAAAAGGGCCCGAATCACACTCTAGTTATGGTGTCAATCTTTCCTGGCTGGGGAGACAGGCCAGCAGTCTACAGGCTTCTTTAAGGGTCTCCCACACCCTGTGGGAACTCCACTTCCTCTTAGGTATGGAAGGGATGATTGGGTTTATCCTGGACAATTGTGTGGTCTGAGCAGCACATTAGAAGCCCAGGGACTCCTATGCATCCAAGCCCTTTCCCCCTTGCTGGGACATCATTACACACTCAAAGCAATAGCTTAGATGCTGGCAGGGAAGTAGTCCAGCAGAGTGGGAGCATGGGGTGCCTCCTGGTGTGAGGGAGTCCAAAGATACATCAAGTTGACGGCGGTGGTCCCAGCAGGTCCCAGTCTGCATGAGACCCCAGGGATACCCGGAAGACAAGAGGCAGCAGTGGCAGCCCAGCAGCCAGGTTCTTCCAGGCGACAGGATCCGGAGCATGAATCCTCAACAGTGGAAGTTGGCCCAACCGCCCCTTGCTCCCGAGAGAAGTGGAGAACAGCAAGGGCTGCAAGTGTGGTCCCCCCGGCAGGGGTATCTCCTTTGCCGGTAGTGGGTGAGTTTGGGCTCTGGGGAGTGCAGAGGGTATGTACTTTGGAAGATGCACCTGGACAGGTGGGGGGCGGAACAGGATGGTACAGTGTGGAGGGCCATGCCCCTTCCCCCATGGACAGAATCAGAACTAGACAGGCAGCAGATTTTTCCACAGGGATAATGGAGGGAGCCTCTGAGCTGGAGGATACCCCTGGAGCTCCTCTTGGGGTGACTGGGAGGGCTTCCACAGAGGGTTCCATCCCATTTGCCCTGGGTTCCCCAGGCAGTCTGGGGTACAGGCTTCAGGAGAAATTACTCTTCCAGCCAGGTGGCCAGACTTAAACATCATTGTGGATTCTCTGGTCCTCAAATTACAGAAGTTTGTTCTCCTTATCCCCTAACTTCTGTTGGGGAATCTAGCATGGGAACCACTGCATGCCCAACATGGACTCCAGTTTGGGGTAATGGCAGCAGCCAAATCAATTCTGGTCTCATCAGCAGGGTAAGAGCTACCAATCAAGGAGTGGTAGGAATGCAGGTACTGAATCTCACTTAGGCTTGCAATGTAGGGATAGGTGCGAAGGCCATAGAGATGAGTACATCACAGGGTGGTGGGGAGCAGGTGATATGGCGGGTTCCACTGCAGCTGTCAGCTTTTTGTCTTCCAGGTGAAAATAAAACAGGCTTGTACAGGAATGCCATCTCCAGTCGGGGGGTGTACCTCCTCAAAGCCACTTAAAAAACCCCACAGAAATATTCTCATTATACAGGGAAGCAATGATGGAAGGTAGAGTGCAGAGGAATAAGAGGGACACTGAGAATGCGAGGTATCAAAGGGTGGCTTGAACCTGGGAAAACTGACAACCTGCCTTTTTGATATATGTTGGGGTGATGTCTGGCAAATATCCAGAGAGGCTTAGCCTTGTACAAATATATGTACATATTCTATTGGGCCTGCAATAAATTTGGGGGTATAGCATGGGTCCATTAAGGTGAGGAATTTAAGTTACAGGCTGAATGCTACATATCCACAAATGAGGTGTGACAGGGCTGATAATGGCCTCTGGTTAGATCAGATGATCCTGACTTGGTCAGTGCCATTCATACATACCAACAGCAGTTTATTGTTTCCACAGCAGGCTAACCAGAGATCTGATTCTTGCAGTAAAGTATGCTGGGACTTCAGTGAAAGTGGATGTTTTTGGAACTTCTGCAGATAAAAAATCACATGCGAGAAGTGTTTCGGTGTTCACCGGGCACTCATTTGCCACAGCATTTGTGGAAAGTTCCAGACCAGTAGAAGGAGGGATCAGTCAGATGCTCCCTCTATCCCCACACACAGGACCAAGTAGCAGGAATGGAGGAAGGAGCTTTATCTCCAGCTCAAGGTGCTTTGGGTGTTTCCCTGGGATTACCCTAACAAGATAAATGGGGCATATTTTTGGGAGGAGTTTATAGTAGGATTTGGGATACCATATGAAGGAGTTGGAATTCACAGGTCTCAAAATTTGACATCTGTAGAGGGTTTGAGAGACATAATAAGGGGCAAGATTTAACAAATTGTTTCTAACAGAATTACAGGGCTATTCATGCACTTACCTATGACTGACCTGCAAGTTTCTCCTTTGGGTTTGGTCCCCAAAAAGGCACCAAGGAGTATTGGAAGCTCCATGTATGATGCAATAGACCGGGAATTATGTTCAGTATGTTACTCTTCTTTTGGTGCCATTGTGAACATGGTGAGGACTTGCAGCCCCAGGGCAATTTTAGTGAAATGTAACATTAGGTTGGCTTTTTGACTGCTACCAGTAAACCCCCTCAGATTTCAGACCTGTGGGGTTTTATCTGGTAGGTCGGCTTTTATTTTGACAAGGCCATAGCAGTGGGATGCTCAATATTGGACTCAGCCCCACGCTGGAGGTCAGTGGTATGGGAATTGGGTTTACAGCAAATAGTAAACTACCTGGATGCCTTCTTGTTTATGGGCAGGGCAGATTCTAAAGTGTGCCAGCTTATTGATCTCCTCTTAGCCAGTGCCTGTGATAACTGCTATCAGAAGAAAAAAGGGATCAAGTTAGATATAGAGATTGGCATCCCTAGACTTTCTGTGCATAAACTTGCAGAATTATTGGGATGAAGAAGGACAGAGCAGCCAAGTAGATTATGCTGCATGAACTGCAGGCTATTGTTTGCCTTCTTAGTTTTGCATGCAGATTGATAGTACCCAGATAAGCATTTTGTGCCCTGCCATCAGCTGCCATGACAGGGATAGCTAGGCCCAGCCATTTTAAAAGTATGAGTAAAGAAATGAAGATGAATTTATGGGCGTGGGAACAGCTCAGTTCCTAAATCACTTTAATGGAATTACCTTTTGGAGAGAAGAGTATCTCCTGCTAGATGCCTAGCTGGGGTAGAGACAGACCTGAAAGTTCACTCATTGGGGACACCAGGTTTGGGGCCTTTACCAGGGCACGTAGTGCGCTTGGAGATGCCTAGTGATCATATACGCTGGGAGATAGTATACTGGGTTTTTCCCCCCATTTTAGTTGCAGTGATGATCTGGGGGGAGAGGAGCTCGCAAACAAGTGAAATTCTATAGCGACAACATGGCATTGGTACATATTAACACCCACTCCTCCAGGTCACTCAGAGTTACAAGGTTGGTGAGGGCACTTGTCCTGCAGTGCTTAACTTGTAAAATCTATTTTACTGCTAACATATGCCTGGGATTAATAATGGCATAGCCCATGCTGTCTTGATTGCAGGTGGATGGATTTCGAGATGTGGCACCAGGAGCTGACAAGGAGCCTGAGCAGATGTCGCTGGCCCTTTGGAACCTTGGCTCGTGACTGTGCTTGGATTAATGCAGAGATCAGCAGCCCAATGAACGTTTAGGGTTTTAGAGAATTGACTCAGTTTTGGGGTAGGCTTGCCCAAGATTTGGCCAGTTCCTGAAGTGTGTGGTGTCTGATACGCCATGGGCTGGCATCAATGACTGTCTCAGTTGTTTATCAGAATCACCTTTTGTAGCAGGATGTTGGATATTCTGGATCCTTGTGGCGGGTTTTTAGTTAGGAGGCTGTTAGATGGGTGGTCTCGCCCCACAGGCCTTACAGAAGATCCCTGCTGAGCCATCATTATTCAGATTCTTTGGGATCCAGTGGGAGTTCATCAGGTATGTTAATAGAGCCAGTATGGAGATTTGAACAAGGCAGCTGTATTAATGGTTTTTAGTATTTAGTCAATGCGCTCGTGCCTACATCAGCAAGGGGGTATTTCAGGTAGAGTTTTGGAGTTTAGGGACTTATATTGGGGGAGCGATCAGTCATTTTGACTCTGATAATGTCAATGGATTAGGGAGCGGAAGAGGAGTCTATAGTATTGCAAGAGTTTGAGAAGTTTGGGAAGGCAGGGACTTGTCCAGTCCGAACATTAAGGACCCACATATTGCTGAGGCTGGCTAATGCTAGGCCACTCTTTCTTCCTGTTGACAGGAGTTTCTCAAGAAAATTCCAGTTTGTGGCAGTCTTATAAAAGGGGCTTACATTATCAGGTTCCTGCTGGTGAATTTGGGTGCCATTCTTTCAGGATCAGGGCAGCAACTTCTGCAGTGCAACTGGCAATAGGGGCTTGAGGGATATAATTGGTTGATGGCATCCAAATGCATACTTGGTGCATATGAGGCCTCCAGTTGAGAATTAGAGACCAGTGGTGTGAATGTGCTATGTTTTGCTGCATACCTGGTTTTCTGGATCAAGGGAGCAGATGACAAGAGATAATGATTAGATCTGTGAGCACAATGTTGTTCATTGGGCCCAGAAGTGGGCAGACAGTTGCCCAGAAGGTTCACAGTATTAGGCCTTGGGGAGGGGATGATTGCATAGGAGGAGGAGCATACTCTGGGATTAGCTGATATCTGCTTACGCTCTTTGGTAGCCTCTGAAACGACTATTGTGCACCAAGGTGAAAACAATTTGGGATCTTGTAAGGGGGTTGACTTAACAACTAGGGCAAAGAGACAGGGCAGAATCAGGACCTTTTCCTGTGGGTATCTGTAATCTGGTTTGAAATCTTGCAGCAGAGATTATGGTAGAGAGCCACCAGGCCTCCACATGTTCATGAGGCCAGAAAATGTGTAAATCAGGAAGTGATTAAATTTGTAAAAATCTATTGCATTACCTCAGCTATTCAGGGAAGACTCTGACAGGGACCGAGTATATTTTTGGCCAATGTTAGGGAAGGAGTTGTTAACATATGGGAACCTGGTTAGGGATGTGGGGAGGTAGCCAAGCTAATTGCTGCCACCTCCTGATTGCATGTTTCCAGTGGAAGTACTTCTTAAATAGAGGTCTGGTTCCTTGATGAACCAGAGTTGGAAGTGGATTTAGGGGAAGGCATCTTCCAAAGAAGATGGGGGAACAGGGTTGGGCCTCCAAATGTCTCGTACAGTGAGGAACCAACTCTTCCCCCCAGCATTTTAGACCTAATATGAGGGGTGAGCAGTGGGCTAACAATGGGCTGGGCTCAGGTTTGGAGTGGGGGTCTGAAGACAGTCTTCCACCAGGTAGAACAGATTTAGGGAGGAAGGGTGACATGCATAGGATTAGTTATTACTGGATAATTCCCAGACGAGTTAATAAAATTGCTGCCTAGTGAAATAACATTCCTTGTGTCATGTCTAAGACAAATACATTTTTACTAGTTTCACAGTTCACTTTTTAGTGGACTTCTCTGTTTCCACAATACTTAACTGAGTGGGAAAGACTCCTGAAGCTCCGATGCTGGTTTCCAGTCACTGTTACCTTTTAATCAATTTGTTCTTTGATTTTAGATGATGACTATACCAGGGATGATCGTAGGGAGAAGCTATACCTACAGTTTTACCAACAGATACAGAAAGAGTATGATAAAGAAAGACCTTCTGACTGTATCATTGTGGCCATCAGCAAGGAACAAACGTAGGTTTCTAATTTAAAAATGAGGTGTTTAAGGTTTCCAGTTAAGATGTTCACTTAATAATACTGTTCTCTCAGAGCTGAGGATGTAG
Organism: Mauremys mutica; assembly: GCF_020497125.1. NCBI lineage: Eukaryota > Metazoa > Chordata > Testudines > Geoemydidae > Mauremys > Mauremys mutica. The sequence continues at coordinate 20,425,061 of NC_059085.1, forward strand.
GTAATATTTGAGTGTTAAGCCTACTTTTTCCTCTCTGAAATTCCTTAACATAATTCTATTTAGTCTTTTCTAAAGTATTTTAAATTGTTATGCATCTCCTAGGCCATTGAGCATGTTAAGTGTGCATGGGGGGCACACGGAGGAACTTTTAAAAGGTTACTTCTAAAGCAAATTAACTCTGACTCAACTCTTAATTTTTTTGTTTACATTTTAGCATTTAATAGGAGAATCTTCTTAGAAACCATGAAATCTAATCAATATAAAATAATGTTAAAAGTAGGTTCAGATCCTACACCTGTCCTTGAATCACCTTGACAATTTTAATATTTTACATATTTTCCTAATTTAACAAATGTTTTTCTCTGCAGCTGCAAAATGAAAGATCCACATAAGCAAAAGGGAAACTGGCTATATACAAGCCACTATCAAATGTGTAAACTCAGATAGGTTTTATTCTCTAATCTTTTAGTCATGTTAAATGGTGCTTACAGCAAAAGAAATTAAAAACAAAAATTCTGAAAGTTTTAAGTGCAACATCCCTTTAAACTAAAAGCAAACTTTCTAGGGTTTTTTTTTCCTCGTAGGTTACTTGGTTTTCTTTCAGACTAATCCTTTTGAGTAGTGAAGTCTTCATAGCAAGACCTTACGTTTTCTATTTAAAGCATTCAGTGTCATTTTCTAACAAATACAAAGTAAAGGCTTGAAACATCATGAAATTATATATATGGCAAAACGAGAGTTAAATGAGGCAGAGTGCAAAGAACTTTCTTCTTGGTTATCATAGAACTATTAACTTTCATATCATAATTGTCCATCTCCTGGAGATGACCAGGATCAACTTCGATATGGAGGTCTTGACAATCCATTGATACATTCGTCATAGGATTTATTTGAGGACCGGGAGGATTGGTGCAAGAAAGCTTAACTTTAACATCCAATGTTTAGTTAATGTTCAATATCACCACTTAAATTGTATTTATTTCCTTTCTCTCTTGCCTTCTACATTTCCATAACAAAGTGAATGTTTTATATTTAGTGTCCAATACAAAATTAATTACCAATATGCTATTTTTAAATGGGTTAACTACATGGAAACTTATAGATAATAAACCGTACTTTTTGGAATCTTACACGACTTCTAGTAAGGGAATCAACAAACTCATCAGTCTAAAGCGGTGCTGTTATTGCTGCTGTCCTTCAAGTGTTGGATTCTGGTGCTGTAAATACTATACCTGAGAATCCCCTTTCTTTCCTCTCTCCATCTGACATATTAGTCTTTTGATATTCAGATGTTACTTGGATTACACTAGATATTTTGCTCATCTCTTAATTTGTGGCACTGGTCTGAAAGATGTTATGGTGGGTGATCACTTCAAATGCAGTTGGCAAATCCTCTGTCAGTACCCAGCATAGCACGATGTCGGGGGTCAGTGCTCTGTGAAATGTCTCTTCTGTATTCAGTAGTAGAGAGACCTGCAATCATGGTGAAAACACTGCCATTACTATAGCTTTGTCTGAAGGAACAACTTAGCCGGGCTGGTTGAGTCACCTGAAGTGCAGTGATCATACTCCAGTTCTCTAAGCAGTTAGTAAAAATAGACTTCTAAAGTTGATACAGTTATCAATTATACACACAATTATTTCTGTCTTGATCTCCATTTTCCTTCACTGGCTTTCACATCAAATATACTTAGTTTACATGTTAAAGCAGAATCTTCCTAACTGCCAAAACAGTAAGTACCATGTGGTACACAAAGTTATCTGCATTTCTGTCTTGTGTATATTATAATATAGTTATTGGCTGTTAGCTAACAGTTCTGATGAGGAAGCCGAAATGACCAGGGCTTGCTTTTCCCTATCTATGTTGCTTCCCTAGTGTTGACACTAATAAACTTTCAACTGCAAAATAAGCAGATAAGACTCAGAAGTTACAAAGGGAGCAGTGTACATATAGTATGATGTGTGCTATACATTTGCTGAGCATAAATACCCTTTAAACCTAATGCCCTTTCTTTATCTTCACACATTTATTTTTTAAAAGCCAACTAGTTAATGTAACTAAAAGGCTTACACTAAAGCCAGTCATACAGTTTATACTATTGTGGAAAGAGAAAAGAAGTCAAGTTTTAATTGACTATATCAGTGATGATATATAGGTGATGAATTAGAATAAATAAAATGCTAAATATAAATAGTTTCAATAATTAATGTATTAATATATATACATACTTTCCAAAAATAGCACTTAATACATGACCCACAGGGATCCTCAATTAAAAATTCCCATATATGGAGGGATCAGATTTCCAAACAGTTGAACCTTAATACAAATATTTTCTAAAATAGTCGGTACAGTATATGTTGGTTTTTTTTTTTTTTAAATATCTCCATTCTGTCATCTAAAAGAGCTTGTCTGATTTAAGGAACATGCCATTTGTGGAAAGAAAATTGTTTCTTACACTTCACATAACTAGAATTGTTACCTGTAACTTAGAGCATACAAAACATGAACTACAGCATGGCAACAACTAACAGTGACACAGACTTTTATTTGTAAAATAACCAGCCTCTTTTTTTTCTTTAAGGGAATATGCAACAGTCATAGGCCATCGGTTGCAGGATCATGGCCTTGTGGTGGAAATGATATACCTTACATCTGAGTTGGGTCTCACACGCGCCCTCCAAGAAGTTAAAAATGATGGTTCCCCATTTTGTATTCTTGTTGAACAGTCAAATGTAGCACTTTCCTCTTGCACCGTAATCATGCTTCATGAGTCTATCAAAAGTAAGTTTAGCTTCATGTAGAAATGTCACTTAAAATAGTCCCCATTCAAAACTGCAATTTAATTTTCTTTGAACATGTTAAAATATTAAATACTGACACATTACACCTCTTGCTAACAAAGCCTGACCTAGTTAAGATGTGACAATTTGTAAATACTTCATTGAATTAATTTCCAATAATTCACAAAACACAAATCCATCTGCCCTGAATTTCTTTTTCTTAAATGGCATGAAATAGACAACAAAAGCTGTCAAACATAGTAGGGCATTATATATAAATAACATGATTACAGTTCACATTCTTATCTTACTGCTACATAGATGGATCAAATTAAAATCCATCTATTTTAAGTCTTCAATTTTCTAAAACTTTAACTTCAGATTTCACATCTTTCCCCTTAACAAGAACACAGCTGTTCTAGTCATTATTAAAAAGGCACTTCCTTTTTAAATGAAAAATACCTAACTGTCCTGTTCCCCCATTCAGGTAAAATATGTTCTGAATTTAAGAAAAAAGTCTATGCTAATCCTACTTTTCCTCTTATTTCAATCAGATGTGTGCGCAACTGTTCAAGTGTGAAACCAGGAATCTTTTTAGCCCAAGCTTAAATTAAGATGACAAGTGACCTGTATCTTTTAATTGGGGAAACTTTTTAAATGCAACTTGTAGTTAAGTAACATTGCACATAGCTGTGCTGAATCAAACTAACTTTTGTAATTACAGGATAACCATATCAATACTGAAACAGAAACCTTTTAAATTTCATTCAGTTGAATTACACACAGACTTAACAGCTCTGTTTTTTGTCTTTTTGTAAATGTGTCAAGTAGATGGGAACACAAGACTGATAAAGCAAGCTATCTCTCTTCTCTGTAGTACACCGTAATATGCCCATGGAGGATGCATTGGCTCTGGTAGTTAAAGCATTTGGGAAAATTTTTGCTGAGCGTGAGCAGCAGGAGCGTGCCGAAATTTCACACAAAGCAGCTGATCTGGCGGATGACTACCTAGAACGGGAGCTCTGTGGGAGTTACAGTGTGCCTCTAGGCATTAGACATCTCCTCTTTCTGTTAAGTGAGGGAAAATATTTATATCGTGAGGAGTTGAACTCAATAAGTGACTACCTGAAGACCAGGAAAGATGAGCTTGAAGGTATTCATGCTTTTTTCCCCAAAATACAACTTTAAACATTTTTTTAAATCAACCTGTGTTACAAAACCAGCTCTCAGGTACATTACACATAAATAGTCTACAAATATAAATGATAAAGGTGAAAAAGGTCAAAAGTCCACCTGTAAATGTCAATGTATATTAAAGCACGTGTATATCTATCCTAAAATCAGATACATATTCCCTATAGAAATGGTCACACATCAAACACTTCATCTTTATATCCAAGCCATCCAATGAGCAATCACTCTCCCATAAGATTCACTGTTACAAGTAAATTTTCATAGCTCTTCTGTTAACACTGACACACATTTAAGTTTTAATAATACCATACACATATAAAAGCATTCTAAATTAAAGTCACTTGGAAGGAACCATTATGCAGAATTTCACATGTGGTTTAATAAAAACCATTAATTCAACCATTATATATATTTTGCAAAGTATTCAAGAGAAATTCAGCAGAACAACTTTAACAGATAAAACAAACCAACAAACTTGCATAAGTTGCAGAAAACGTGTATTTTGGAAAGATATTCTGGTGTTCTCTTGATCCCTAGGAGCAGCCCTATAGAAACTTCTTGAATCTCTAGGTTAAGGGGTTAATAATTAGAAATAATCTTATCATTATAGGTCACGCCGTCTTTGTAATGATGTAGTCTTAAGAGTTACTTACTTTGCTGCTGTTTGTTTTTGTTCTCTTAAACTAGCCCTTGTTGAACAAACTGATCCTTCAACTGAAGTTGAAGACACGTTGTATCAAGCAAACGTGATGCCAAGTACAAGCACTGCCACCCATACCTTAAGTAAACCTCCACCCCTTCTGCCGACACCCAACAGGAATGTTCTTTTAGGCCAGTCGCCCCTTCCTCCAGCTAAACCTGCATTGTTGGGTGATAGGCCATCAGGAGCTCTTCTTCCAACACCAGGTTAGTAACAATTTAACTTCCTCGTATGTCAAATTTTATATTTAAAACTATTTTACTAACTTGATTTTTTTTTTCATGACTGATTCGATCATTCACGCAATAGATTTGCTCACAAAAATGTAATAGAAATATTATTATCAATGTTATGGGAAGTATAATAAAGTGAAGGGATGTGGACCCCAAAAATATCAGAGTCGTTTGCAAATATTTAGAGTGGTGATTCAATAATAGCGTAGCCAATTAGTTTATTTTATCATCCATGTATCATTGTGTTTTGTTTTTATGGTCAATTCATATGCTATTTCATATATAATCAATATATGCTAAATAGATTTAAATTGTCGGTCTCACACTTTTATAATCCTACACGTATTTAGGAGTGATGAGTATGTATTGGGTATATAAGTAAAGCATGGCTGGAATGAAAGACTTACAGTCTGAGGCCTGTAAGATTTTAGCTGCACCATAGTAAGCCATAGGCTTAAGAATGCTTGACATGAGTGGTTGATCTAAGAATAACCCTATGCCAGTAAGGTCACAAGATTACTGCAAAAGATGTGCCACTAGGTGATGTTACAGAAAACTGGAATAGACTGTAATGTATTGTCCAAGAGCACGAGACACCTGATTGTAACATCATGTCCTGACCACAGGTTACATGTTGTGTGTAGATGCTAATGAGAATAAAATGAACTAAGAAATAACCTATGAAAAATGAGGCACCCCAGTATTCGTGGGGTGTGGAAGTACAGATAAGGGAAAAGAGGGTTGAAACGCCCTTGCATATGCATAGGGTGTTAGGTGTGGTCAGAACAACAATATAAAAGATGTTTCCTGGTTGGGTAAAAGTGGAAAGATGTCGCAGGAACCATCCCCTGTCGATGATCATCTGTTGAGAGGTCCATCGAACCCTAGAATATCTGAGGATGTGAATATGACTACAGTCTTGGGTTTTGTAGGATTTATATATGCATGGGTAATTATAGCTTCGCTTATTGGTTTAATAAAACTTGTAGTACAGATAAAACTTTGTACTTGATTGTCTCTATGGTCACTATCCATGTTCCTGGAGTCTCCAAATTTGAGAGAAGCACCATGGGGTGATTTTCACTTTGAGCTTGGAACTGTAGCACCAGGAGCTGAACCCATGGAGTTTATATTGAATTTAGTAATTTTGTATTAAATAAAAAGGCTACAATAGCTTAAAGAAAGGAAAAGAAAAGTTGGATGATTTTAGCCATACTACCTTTCATAGCAAACTTTCCAGGACAGGGGGGTAGAGGAGAACAACTATTCTGTTCCTATCTAAAAATGAATCTCCTGTAATATTATGATAGTAAAGGGACTTTCTTTTCCAGTTGCCAAAGGTAAGCTCTAGTAAAAGAATTCTTTGAAGTTACGAAAGCTTATAGAAAACCAAAGGGGCGTCGGGGACATTGAGAGCAGTTCAGGTTTTAAACATGAATTCTCCTCGATCTTAAGACTCTTGTGTAGTACTAAGCCTGTGCTGGGTTAAATTAAATGCTTGTTGCTTTTATGATTGGGATGCATATTAACAATTATTGGGAAATCAGCATAACTTAATGATAAGAATATAAGACATTCACAATTTTGTTTGTACATGATCTGAGTCTTCAGCCTCGGGGCTAATACTAGGCACAAATTTGCATTACAACTGGTGTCCTGCTGTGTTGTCTTAACTTAGTCGTTATTGGGTCTGCTTAGGGTCTTTTGTCAAATATATTTGACATGAATTGTTACATAGTAATTTAGTCCTGTTTTACTTGCTGTCTTTATCAATCTTCCTTTACTAACGAGGACACTTTATTAATTTAATTTGTGTCTGTCTGTCTTGTAGTGTAAACATGTTTACAGGTCACCACTAATGCAGCGGAAAACTGTACTTTGTGGTAGAGATGTAAAACTTTCCAATATGCATGCCTGCATGTAGGTGTAGTGTTAAATAACTTGGAAGGATTTTACTTGTACTTCTGTAGTGTTAGATCTTTAATAAAGTAATGCTCTTACTGGCATCGGTTGAAGACTTAGCAAAATCTGAATGATGCTAGTAGATTTGCTAGTGTCTGCAACTGTACTTTTTATAGAAACTTCAAATAGTGGAGCAGCATTTACAAGCTGAATGTTTCCAGATATTGTTATAATTAAAATCAATCTTTGTTTAAATAATAATGTGAGTATCCTGCTCAAACAAATTAAATGTTCTTGTTATTAAAAATAAAATAAAAAAATCACTCTAATTTCCAAACAGGGATGTCCGGTGCAAAGGGTAAACCTCCACCTCTTCTAGCAGCACCTGCTAAAAGACCTGGTCTTCTAGGATATTCACCCCATCAGCCTGCAAAACGACCACTACTTGGAGAGAAACCTGGACTTTTGCCAACACCAGGTAAGGATAGGAAAGCTTTGTAGATTCTTAGAATCTGTAATATTTTGAGACCAGCTACTTTGCTGTCTTTCTGAATATCGATTTAATATTATTTACTGTAGTAGATGCAATTCTTGTAGCCAAAAACTTTCTGATGCTAGCCAGCCAGATTTCTCTCCTAACTAAAAAGTTTTGAAATTTCCAGTGGGGAAAAAAAATGCAATAATCTTCCTTAAAAAAGGCTAATCTGCTAATGAGAGATATGTTTGCTTTATGTTTAATGATTGCAATTAGAGTGAAAGCAACATAGTGTAATTAGTACAAGGGTTTTCTAATTCTATATCTCCAAGGAACCAAGATGTTTTAATACAAAAACGTTTCTATTTGTTTATGTACTATACTCTATGGAAAATGCTAAGTGGATCACAGGATCAGGTCCAAGGGTGAATATAGCTAACCGCTTGATAACAGTGACCATAACATAAAAAATGTTAACATCTGAGGGATTGTAGCGGGGTGGTTACCCACTCCAGCCCTGACAGGGTTAAGGCCAGCCCTGGGAGAGGGCGGGGCTGTAAAGAAAAGCCCAGGCTGTTTAGGAAGGCAGCCTCAGCTGTGGCCACACCCCAAACAGACTCAGCTGGCCCTATAAAAGACAGGGAAGCCAGGGGCAGACACAGTCTCCTCTAGCTGTAGAGGGAGACATCCTGGTTGCTGGGGAGCTAGAGAAGGTACCTGGAGTGAAGCAGGGCTGGGGGAAGGCTACGGGAGCTAGGGAGCTCCGGCCTGGAAAACCCCCATCAGGCTGTGGCCTAGTATAAGGCCAAACGGGTATTGGGGTTGCAGGGAACAGCCCAAGGCTAGGCAGAGGCAGCAGGTCCAAACTCAACCTTGCCTGTGATGAGTGGCTTATACTGCATCTGCCCCAGGGAGCGGGGGCTAGTTGGTGACTGGCAGTAGCCTATGACTGAGGCGAGGTGGGGATAAGAGGTGGGGGTTCCCCGGGGAGGGGAAACCCCAAGAGTGAGGGGTTACTGCCAGGGGGCAGCACCCCAGATAACAGGGCACCGGAGTCCAGGGAGGGATGCAGGGGCCTACCAGCAGTGGGATATCAGCCTGCAGAGGGCGCTCCAAGGCTGGAAATGAGCTAATTCCCAAGGCACCAGCAGGAGGCGCCGCAGGGGTGAGTCTCACATCGCTACAGGGATGGGGGGGAACACCGCAGCAGTCCACCACGGTAGGATTTAATTTCAGAAGGGGGAGCTACACAAAAATGAAGTTAGATAAACAGAAATTAAAAGGTACTGTGCCAAAAGTGAAAACTCTGCAAGCTGCATGGAAACTTTTTTAAAACACCAGAATAGAGGCTCAATTTAAATGTATACCCCAAATTAAGATAACTTTTAGTGAGAAAACCAAAAAAATGCCACAGTGGCTAAACAACAAAGCCACAAAAGCAGTTAGAGACAAAAAGGCATCCTTTAAAAAGCGGAAGTTAAATCATACTGAGGAAAATAGAAAAGAGCATAAACTCTGGCAAGTGAAGTGTAAAAAATATAATTAGAAGGGCCAAAAAAGAATTTGAAGAACAGCTAGTGGGGCCATTGGACAATCGAGATGCTAAAGGAGCACTCAAGGAAGATAAGACCATTGCCGAGAAACTAAATGAATTCTTTGCATCTGTCTTCATTGCTGAGGATGTGAGGGAGATTCCCACACCTGAGCTATTCTTTTTAAGTGGGAATTGTCCCAGATTGAGGTGTCATCAGAGGAGGTTTTGGAACAAATTGATAAATTACCATCCGGTCCTAGTGACTTATTACTGTTTGTTCACCCAAGAGTTCTGAAAGAACTCAGTAGTTCTGCAATTTCACATTTATCTGTGGTATGTAACCTATCATTTAAATCAGCTTCTGTACCAGATGATTGGAGGATAGCTAATGTGATGCCAATTTTTTAAAAAAGTCTCCAGCGGCAATCCTGGCAATTACAGGCCGGTAAGCCTAACTTCAGTACTGACCAAACTGGTTGAAACTATAGTAAAGAACAGAATTATTTAGATGAACACCATTTGTTGGGCAGAGTTAACATCGTTTTTGTAAAGGGAAATCATGCCTCGGCAATATACTAGAATTCTTTGAGGGGTGTGGACAAGGTCCCTCCCAAAGGCTCTTAAACAAAGTAAGCTGTCATGGGATAAGAGGGAAGATCCTCCCATGGATTCATAGCTGGCTAAAAGATAGGAAACAAAGGGTAGGAATATTCAACATATTCATAAATGATCTGGAAAAGAGAGTGAACAGTGAGGTGGCAAAATTTGCAGATGATAGAAAACTACTCAAAATAGTTAAGTCCAAAGCAGACTGCACAGAGTTAAAAAGGGATCTCACAAAACGGAGTGACTGGGCAACAAAATGAAATTCAGTGCTGATAAATGCAAAGTAATCCACATTGGAAAACAATCCTAACTATACATTAGGGCTGTTGATTAATCGCAGTTAACTCACGTGATTAACTCAAAAAAAAATTGTGATTAAAAAAGTTAATTGCGATTAATTGCACTGTTAAATAATAGAATACCAATTGAAATTTATTAAATATTTTTGCATGTTTTTCTACATTTTCAAATATATTGATTTCTGTTACAACACAGAATACAAAGTGTACAGTGCTCACTTTATATTATCGATTACAAGTATTTGCATTGTAAAAATGGTAAACAAAAGAAATAGTATTTTTCAATTCACCTCATACAAGTACTGTAGTGCAATCTCTTTATCGTGAAAGTGTAATTTACAGATGTAGAGTTGTTGTTGTTACATAACTGCACTCCAATAACAAAACCATGTAAAACTTTAGAGCCTACAAGTCTACTCAGTCCTACTTCTTGTTCAGCCAATCACTAGGACAAACGAGTTTGATTACATTTACTGGAGATAATGCCTGCTTCTTATTTACAGTGTTACATAATAGTGAGAACAGGCGTTTGCATGGCACTTTTGTAGCCAGTGTTGGAAGGTATTTATGTGTCAGATATTCTAAACATTTGTATCCTCCTTCATGCTTTAGCCACCATTCCAGAGGCTGAAGATGCTAGTCTTTTTAAAAACAAAACAAAAAACATTAATTCAGTTTGTGACTCAACTCTTTCGGGGAGGATTGTTTTACCCAGATTCTGCCATATATTTCATGTTATAGCAGCCTCAGATGATAACCCAGCACGTTTGTTTTAAGAACACTTCTACATCAGATTTGACAAAACACAAAGAAGGTACCAATGTGAGATTTTTAAAAATATCTACAGCACTCGACCCAAGGTTTAAGAATCTGAAGTGCCTTCCAAAATCTGAGAGGGACAAGGTGTGGAGCACGCTTTCAGAAGTCTTAAAAGAGAAACACTCAGATGCGGAAACTACAGAACCTGAATCACCAAAAAAGAGATTTTGACTCAGATGAGGAAAATGAACACTCTGCTTTGGATTGTTATCGAGCAGACTCCATCATCAGCATGGAGACACGTTCTCTGGAATGGTGGTTGAAGCATGAACGGACATATGAATCTTTAGCACATCTGGCATGTAAATATCTTGCGATGCTGGCAACAACAGTGCCACATGAATGCCTGTTCTCACTTTCAGGTGACATTGTAAACAAGAAGCGGGTAGCATTATTTCCTGCAAATTGTAACCAAACTTGTTTGTCTGTGCGATTGGCTGAAGTAAGAATGAGTGGACTTATAGGCTCTAAAGTTTTACATTATTTGTTTTAGTTTTGAGAGCAGTTTTTTTTCTACATAATTCTACATTTCTAAGTTCAACTTTCATGATAAAGAGATTGCACTACAATACTTGTATTAGGTGAATTGAAAAATACTGTTTCTTTTGTTTTTTATAATGCAAATATTTGTAATAAAAAATAAATATAAAGTGAGCACTATACACTTTGTATTGTGTTGTAACTGAAATCGATATATTTGAAAACATAGAAAATATCCAAAAGTATTTAAATAAATGCTACTGTGTTGGGCTGCTTTGATGTTTTCCCGACTACAGGGATATTAAATTTTTTTATGTTATGGTCACTATTACTAAGTGGTTCAGCTATATTCAACTCTTGGACTAGGTCCTGTGCTCCACTTAGGACTAAATCAAGAATTGCCTCTTCTCTTGTGGGTTCCAGGACTAGCTGCTTCAAGAAGCAGTCATTTAAGGTGTCAAGAAACTTTCTCTGCCTCTCATCCTGAGGTGACATGTACCCAGTCAATACAAGGATAGTTGAAATCCCCCATTATTATTGAGTTTTTTATTTTTATAGCCTCTCTAATCTCCCTGAGCATTTCACAGTCCCTATCACCATCCTGGTCAGGTGGTCGGTAGTATATCCCTACTGCTATATTCTTATTATTCAAGCATATGTTGGAGCCTTTCCATTGAGGGGTGGTTTTGTTCCTAGATAGGAACTGCAGTAATGAAGATGGTGGTCAAATGTATTGATCACTGTGGTCATACCTATGGTCAAAAAGTTGGGGGTGCAATCTCTTCTGTGGAAGTCTTTGGCTGCTATTTGGGCTTTCAGTGGCATGGAATCTGAGATGACTCCAGGGCTGTGGACAATTGCTCTTAAATTTGAAGGCAGATTTAAATCTGAAGGCAGTAGCAGGAAAGTTATAGAAGAATCAAGTTCTTTACAGTAGCTGCGGAGATGGACATTACAGAACTCTCTAAAGTGGAGGTAGCTGTTAACCTTTTGCCAGTGCAAGAGGGTGAGGAGTCCTCGGTGATTGTGGCACATCGAGCTAGTTAGGGGGGAGGGAAGGGGCAGGGCATTTATATGTAAAACAGCCTCACTATTTATTTTTATCTTTGTCGTAGCTGTTCATGTTATACCTGTGCAACACCAACGGGCAGCTAAACCAAAGCCTTTGCTTAACTGAGACGACATCACAGACACCATGACTAATAATGGAATACACTAAACCTGATGGTGGCATCCCTCTTCCAAGACAGCAGAGAGCATGATAAACTTGTATTGCTAGTGTCCGTACACCCAGACAAACTTAAATGTATCTCATTTTCTGTAATACACATTCCTATGGGAACTTTTTAAAATTTCAGGGCGCTCTTCTGTTCAAACAAAATTGGTATTTGTGGAAGGTCAGTGTTGTAGATTCATGGTCTTATAAATTAGGAATTGTTTAAATAGATATGGTCACAAAATAAACTATTTGTTTTACACAACTCATCACTGATTCTTTTGTGGTTAAGTTTTACCTGACTCTTCCATATGATTATTTTAGAAAGATAAGCAGACCCAGTCAGACTTCATTTCAGTGCTTGTGCTGGGTAGGGTGGGATACAATTTCTTTTTCTTTCTTGTTCTTTCTTTCTAAATGTGAAACATCTCTATGGGTTGTTGGGATTTTGTGTTTTTTATATAATACAAAAGTGTTGTCTACTTTCCTTGCATCTTCCTTGAGTAAAGATAAATACACGTTGACCATATCTCAACCCTTATTCAGTATGTCACTTGCTTAGGACTTCTAATATTTTTGAAATATTTTAAAATGAGATCTCATGTTTATTACTATATTATGCCATGATAGCTTATGTCTTCAATGTGTTGGAATGTTAGTCTTTCCATTTCTAGTGTAATTTGAAGTTTAATGACAGGATATGAAAGGATTAAGGAAAATTCTATACTAATTGTACTCTCTCCCAAATGCAATTAAGAAAATTAATGTTGAGAACTACCTTAATTTCCATGTAGTTTCACACAGACCAGTAATGTACCAGATTTAACTTGTTAATTTAAAGCTATACGGTTACATTGTGTAAAATGTTTAAAAAAGAATTGTGTACAGTCATTCCACAGAAACATGAAGTATAGTTCCAACTGACATGTAATTTTTTAGTTATCACAAAAAATAACTAACTTGCCAAAAATATAGTTTAGCACCCAGTTACCCACTTACAGTGTCAAAGTTCAAAATTACAATACTAGCCCCTTAAATTTTATTTTTTATTGTGGGTTTCCTTTTCCTCGCACCTTTTATGAAAGACCCACACAAACAAAAGGGGAAAATGGCAATGCAGCTTAAAAGAATCAGCTAGCTCAGTAACTAAACTTCGGACAAACACAAGTTAAAAGAACTGAAAAAACTTCTTTAACACTTCAGTTATACTAATCATAGGTATCACTTGTGATAACAATAGGTAAAATGCTTTTTCAGACAAAAACATGACTTTTTGTAAGTTGATGTATCTTCCTAAGAATAGGAATTAACTTGGAAAGTTCTTACTTTCATATAATTTTGTCAGTTGTATATGTTATAATTGTTCTTAATCATTTTATGGATGCAGGATTTTCGAGTCTTAACACATCCAGCTAAAGCAGCACTGACTAACGAGGAATCTATTTTTGTTGATGTTTCACTGTCATATTTATAGCCACTCTTGAGTACTTTCACTGTAGATTCTTTAGTAGAGCATTTGATCAATTAGAAGCTTACAAAATTAACTTCCAGTGCAATTTTCTTCTCATAGTAGAAAGAATTTAGTTGGCCAGCTGTGTCAAAATTCACTTGTTTCAACAAATGCATTTATTTAACTTTTTAGCTAAGGACCCATCTATAAGTCTCAGTTCAGCAGAGCTGCTACAAAGTACAGTCCCCAACACGAACACTAGGAAAATAGTCCTGGTTTTTACTGCAGGTTAAACACAGTGCAGCAAAGCATGCTAATCTATTTTAATTGGCATTATGCAATCTTATTGCTACTTTTTTGGTTTTAGTAATAGCTAAACCATCCTGAATTAAGAACCAGCTGCCAGATAACTGAAACTTTTATTCAAACTAAATTATGTGTGTGTATGTAATTTATTCTTTAATCAACTCTTACCCTAACTTCTGTGGGTTTTTTTTGTTTCTAAGTAGGTATGGGTTTCAAAGCTCTTATGTTAGTAACTAAACTGCTATCGTAGGTCCTCTGAAGTGATTGTTGCCCATTTAGTTCCTACTATGTAATTATCTGGCTGCTAACACTGTAGTATCTGAGGGCCTCGAGCATTAATACATGCATCTTCCCTCATGTGAAGTACAGAAGTATTATCTCCATTTTACAGATGAGGAACTGAAGCACAGACTTAAAGACTTTCCCATAAGCACCCAGGAAGTCTGTCACAATACTAGGAATTGAACCTAGATCTCCTGAACCCCAGTGTAATGCCTTAATCACAAGTTCATTTCCCCCTTAAAAGAAGGGTTTAAAGATGAATATAGTCTGTATTCATTAAGGGTCTGATCCTACACCCATGAAAGCCAGTGGAAGTGAGGCTATGTCTTCACTACAAAAAAGAGTGGGTTTTGGGTTTTGGTTTTTACGTCAGGGTAGCTATCTCAATATAAAATCTTAGTGGTGACAAGGCCTTGAGTTTACTTTGCCTAGCTGGATCAAGGTATAATCTAGAACAGGTGGGCAAACTACAGACTGCGGGCCACATCTGACCCGTGGGACCCTCCTGCCCGGCCCCTGAGCTCCTGGCCTGGGAGGCTAGCCCCTGGTCTCTCCCCTGCTGTTCCCCCTCCCCCGCAGCCTCAGCTCGCCCCGCCACCGGCGCAATGCTCTGGGTAGCGGGGCTGTGAGCTCTTGCCGGGCAGCGCAGCTGCAGAGCTGCAGCCTGACCCGGTGCTCTGTGCTGCGCGGTGGTGTGGCTGGCTCCAGCTGGGCAGCGCGGCTGCCTCTTCTGGCACTCTGGGCGGTGCGGCTGTAGTGCCGCCAGCCACCAGTGCTCCAGGCAGCTCGGTAAGGGGACAGGGAGCGGGGGGGGGGGGTGTTTGGCTAGAGGGCTGGGGAGTTCAAGGTGGTGCTCGGGGTGGGGGTGTGGATAGGGGTCAAGATGGTCAGAGGGCAGGGAACAGGAGGGTTGAGTGGGGGCAGCGGTCCCGGGCGGCAGTCAGGAAGGAGGGGGGGGTTGGATGGGGCGGGCAGGGGTTCCGGGGGTGATCAGGGGACAGGGAGAAGGGGTGGTTGGATGGGGCAGGGGTCCTGAGGGGGCGAGAATCAGGAGGGTCGGATGGGGGTGGGGGCCAGGCCATGCCTAGCTGTTTGGGAAGGCACAGTCTCCCCTAACCAGCCCTCCATACAATTTTGGAAACCCAATGCGGCCCTCAGGCCAAAAAGTTTGCCCACTCCTGATCTAGTGACTATAATATTCTGTCATGTTTAAAATAATAAAAAGTCAGGTGAGATTTTAACCAGAAACTTGGTCTAGGACTAGAGTAAAAAAGTGAAGACACACTCACTGTGAACTTGAAGCCAATCTGCACCGGGATGCTTGAATTGTTAAACATCCCTCACACCACCAAGACTTCAGTTGACTTCTGTGTTTAGCGGTTGAGTATCATAGTTTCCCAAAGCTGTATTTGACTTCTCACCCTTCCCCATCTATTTCTGGTTAGCTGTTCTGGCAGTATGTCTTGATTTTTCACTAGTTTTCCGATGGATACCTGTCTGTTTCTGAACTCAGTGTTGTATGTGTAGGAACTGGAGTAAAACAGAAGTCTTGTTGATGAAGCCAAGTCTCCTGTTCAGCAATGATCCTGTTCTGGTAACTAACACTAAAACGGGGGGGGGGGGAGGATGTAATTGCTTTAGTCACTTGACCTCCCCTTTTGAAAAGGGAAGATACTGGTGACTTAATGACCAACCTTTCTTAGTTTAAAAAAATAGGTTACTCTGGGATAGGGTGACCAGATAGGAAAAATTAGGACAGGGCGATGGGTAATAGTTGCCTATATATAAAGCCCCAGTATTGGGACATCAGTTCACTCTACTCTGGGACATCGGATTCATTTTCCCTTTTGCAAATAGCTTAATACAGCAGTGTCTGATGCCAGGCCCACATCAGTCTAATGCTTTCAATAGCAACATCAGCCTGAAGACATTGCGGAGAGAGAGGCAAGAACCATGGCCTCTCCCCCAAAATAAATGGGAAAGAGAAGCTGCCTCTGAGCTCTTTGAAAGATTGTAGGGGCTGTTGTGGGCACTTCAGTTTAAAGGGCTGACACAAAGAGAGCAGGACCCCGCCCTCCTCTCTTCCAGCTCTTCACTCTGAATCTGGATTTACACACAGGCTAGAATGGTAAAAGGCTGTCTGGGGTTCCCTTGCACTAGCCGGTCAAAGGGCTACCAGGGGTCTAGAGAAAACCCTGTAGTTGCTACAATCCTCAGCAGCGTGAGTGTGACAAAGCAGATCATTTCCTTCCCTCAGCTGTCCATTTATTTTAATGAGGATAAAAAAGACCCATAGTGTTTGCCCCCCAGCTGAAGAGAGCTGGGAGCAGTTGCTATTTACACACACATCTAAGCAGCCTTCTGTTGTTGGGAGCAGCAGCTGGCTGTCTGCAGGCAGGTGCTGCTGTGGTACCTAATATACCTAATCTGGAAAAGGGGAAATTGGGTATAAGCCCTAAATTAATTGTTAAAGAAGTGAAACTGACCATGACTAGTCATTTAGCAATTTACTAAATCCCATTCTTTACAAAGCATTTTACTCCTGTATAGCTACTCATTCACCAGAGCTAGGGGTGAGAGTGCTGGATTATGGTCCATTTATGCATCACATGCAGAATTTTTAACTAAATTCCTTCTGCCCCCATATCCTCACGAAGAGAAGGAAGAATGTAGGCCTGAAATTTTTGTATTATGGGTTATGATACATAAGCAAAACGAAATAGTTGGTCTTTCAGATTCCTGGCCAAATTTGCAAGACTAGCAGCTAAAATATCTTTTCTTGTAAACTCACTCAGAAAACAGAGCTGGAATTAGCTGAGACAAAGCATAGAACCCCACAATGCCAGTTTTTACAAAATTACTTTTCAGCATAACAGTTTAAGGAACGTTTGCTAGAAGTGGGTGGCCTGCATTATCCAAAGGCTGCAGTGGAGAGAATGCAATACCCTGGACCAGTTCTGAAGGATTCTATTTGAATTTCCAGACCAAAAAAATTTAAGAGGTTGCTAAAGTTGGGAGTTGATATTAATAAAGTAAGGGTATAAACATAACAGAGATGTTGGAATGATTGCAAAAGCCAAGTGGTACAAATGCAGGAAGTTCAGAGTTAAGGTTAAATCTAAATTCCAATGTGTTATGCTGAGGAAAATATACCATTTAGGCACTCAAACAGCCCTCGCTCTGCCCATAGTGAGGCTGTGCAATAACACCACATTTAGGATTAATGCACGTTAGCGTTTGCAGCCCCAGAATAGATTAAAAGTGATATTTAGAGCATTGTTTTTCATGGTTTTCTATATGTAGTGTCACTACAAGTCAGTGTTCATAGTCTAGGAAAGGCTAGAGGCAGACTGATCAGAAGGGACATTTGGTGGATGAGGGCAAGGGTGTGGGTTAGGGCTGAAGACGAGGAGGGAAGAGTGTTCTGTAAATGGGTCAGGATGGCTGAGAAGGGATCTAGGGGAGTTCAGTGGCATTAATGAGAGTGGTTGGCCAGAGATATAGCTAGGATTGGGGCAGGGAAAAAGCTGTGTGTGGAGATGGCCGGTGAGGGAGAGGGGAGACGCTGGGCTGTGCACCAGTCTGGGATGGGGAGCTCAGCTGTACTGCGCAGTGAGGCAAAGGGGACCCTTAAGGTGCAGAGACATTAGCATTTAGGTACTAGTCTCATTCATTCCCTTCTGCAGAACAGCAGTCTCTGTGAGATAGCTTTAGTAGAGGGGAAGAAACACAAACTAGCTTTTAACATTTCCACAGCTTCAGCAGTTTTGTAATGGCAGCTAACACCTTGAGCCATAATGCTGTATTTGTACAGGGGGAAATGCGTACTTTGGTAAATGGCTATTTTATGATACATGTGTCTATGATCAGAATAACCCATGAATTAGCACAGCTTGCTTCAGTTAGAGGTTTGTTTAGATCTGAGCTGGTTGTTTAAATGTAATTGGAAGAAGGTGAGGGAAATGACTTTGTGCCCATTTGCTGGTTCCTTGTAGTGCAGAAAGGAGAGCTGAGCCTTATTCTAAGGACAAACATTGCAATGCTTTTGTTACGTTAGGGGGGAAAACCTCCAAGACACGCACAGAAAGAAATCCCCAAACATATAGGGCAACTGTGTGGCTCATAAAGAAGAAAAGGGTAAGTTTCCTTTTTTCTTTGCAAGTTACTTAAAAGCAAAGCATGCAGGCCAGAAGCTTGGCTTCCTTCATTCAGCTTGTCATGGCAGTAAACGTCAGTCTGCACCCATGAAACTTTCACAAATGTATGCTGAAAAATACAAATGAAGTTTAATATTTTAATTGTAGTACTTGTTATGAGAAGGTGAATGTTTACTTTTATTTATTAATGCATGTTGAAATTTTGGTAAATAAGCATTTTAATGTTTTTGTAATACCTTTTTAAAAAAATATTTTACTAATTCTATCATTCTTCCCCAAACATTTTTATGGAAGTTATTTGTGGTAGTCCGTCAGCTTATGGGTCAGTTATACAAAATACTTTTTACTTTGACATAGTTAAAAAAGTTTGTAATAATTAAACTTGAGTTCTTTTAAAGATGGGGAAAACTGCATGGATATCCAGCAAGAGAGATTTCCACTTGTTACACACAGTTAATTTTGTTGTATGGCACTTGATTTTCCTTGGGCTGTAGACTAAGTTAAATGGGGTGAACACAAAGTCCTTTTGCTTTCTTTTGTGTTCATTTGTGTACTGTAAGCTTTCTGATGTTCGTAAAAAATAAATATTTTATTGCATATTTTTCTTAGTACTTTATTTTTGCAACTTGTTTTACTACTTACTATTAATGAACTATAACATTGTTACATATTGAAGGGATGTGTTTGTGGGGAGAAGGATTTCCATTCTCAGGTCTGTCATGAATGAAATGGTGTAAATTGTTGGCTTAACAGTACTTAAATTGCTTTGAAATCTTGTTGGTTTCTTGATATCACTTCAGTGAGAACTAGTTATTCAGACTTGTTCGCTTTCATATTCTGTATACACTGTAACTACAATTCCTTATTTCCCTAGTAGATCTTAGACTGAATGGCAGCTTCTGAAATTAATAAAAGGGGGATATCAACTTGCCATCTGTGTATTGCCATAGCACTGTGTGTAATATATCCTATAAAAACTGTATGTGAAAAGAATATTAAGGTTGCAAAGTCAAGCACTAAAAGTTAAGAAATGCAGGAATTAATGTTGCCTGTGCAACCTTAATTGAGCCCTTGCATGAGTATGCATCAAGATAAAGTCTTTAATTACATGATTAGAGACTATATTTTTCAACAGGACACCTGCCTCATTCAGTCCACAGGGTAGACATGAGCATCTATTCAATATTTTGTTTTACCCTTGTTGGTCAGTGACCCCAGGCCTTATTTGCAGCACACTATTCAAACTCTGTTCTGAAGACAAAATTATTAATTCCGTCCTGGGCTGTTCTGTAGCATTCATCACTATAGTACCTGAGTGCTTCACAAATATTAACTGATTTATCTCTTCAACCCCCTGAGGTAAGGGGGGGTGTATTATCCCCATTTTACTGATGGGGGAAACTGAGCCACCAAGAAGTTAAGATGAAAAGTCCCTGCTAAGTTTGACTTTGTCAGAAGTACTTGGCATTATATAGCATGTCATATGTTCAAAGCACAACTCCCATTGACTTCAGTTGAAGCTGTAAGTGCTCAGCTCTTCTGGAAATCAGACCTGGGGGTATGAACTTGGGCATCCAGAAAATACGTAATTGGTGGCTACTGGTGAAAAGTTCAGTTTAATTGACTTGCTCAGATCTCACAGAAATTCTGTGGCAGAGTTAGGGATAGATTTCAGTTCTGCAGGGCAGCATTCAACTTCCTTAGCCATATGACCGTCCTTTCTCTTCCTGCAGCCCTGTCTCATTCAACACACACCTTCCAACTTCTGCAACAAGAGAACCAGGGGTCATGCAGCCAACAGTTTTCTTCACTCTACAACCTTGATTCGTTCCCAAGGCAGGTCTATTCTATGTGCTGCAGGAGGCAGAGGTCCTGTGGGAAAAAAATAGCGGGTTTGGTGTATAACTTCCTAGGTTTTTAAAAAAGCAAACAGATACCAAACTGCTAGATGCACCTCACAGACCTCTGCCACTTGAGCTAACAGAGTAACTAGCAGCAGTAGGTTGTCATCCTCTATGTGGACCAGCACTTGCATGGTATGAGACCTGTGCTTTGCCAGTGAGTTTCACAGATATGTGCAGAAGAATGTTGAGACCTGGGAATCTTGAGTTCCATTCCAATCTCTGGAATGCTCCTAGTGGACACACTTTTCTGCCCTGTCCCCTCCGATCTGTCACTGTCCTAGTCCTCGGTCTTCCCATCCCTGGCTCCTTAACCCATTCCTTGCTTACTCAGGCTTCTCACCCTGGTCCTAGTCTCCAGCAGTCTCTGTCTATGGCTTTCCCTCCCCATCCTACTCTAGTTTTTGTTCCCTTTACATTCCAGTCACATGGCTTTCTCCTTCACACTGCCCGAGTGCCATCAGGGAGGTCATTGTGAGCACAGAAGAGACAGGTTCACTGCTCTCTGTTCCAGGGCTGGGCCTCACCCTAGCCCAAAGCAGCCTTTAAAGAGGAAGTCCAACTTCATCCTTGTAGCCTTGGGCTGGAGGGAGCATGTGCTCAGTTGCTTTGTGAGGGTGAGTCAAATCTGGTCAACGCACAAGCAGTGATGGGTTGGAGCATGCTCAGTTGCTTTGTGGGGATGGTGCATGTATAGGCTGGTCAGCCTAGGAGATACAAAAGGCTTAAGCATACCCAGGAGAGACTCTTCAGAGACTTAAGCTGTTAAAATCAAGTCTCTACGTCGCATGTGTGAATTATGATTTTTTTTCCCGAGGCTTATAATGGCCAAATCTGGCCAGATTTTCATGGGGATGACAAAACATACAGCCCTGATGCAAAGGTCATCCTCCTTCCAAATTTCAAATCCCGGCTCTAAAGCATGGAGGCACTAGAGCTGTTCAAAGAAAGGGTTATCTGAATTTTTTAACATGGGCAAAATTATGTTTTTTCCTAGTTTTGTTCTTGGAAATGGCAGAACCATTCTGGCTGACATTTGCTCAGAAAAGTCCAACACCCTGCACACAATATTTCAGTCCAAACAGTTAAAGGCTGGCGAAGTTGTAAGCAACTGAAAAAAGAATCTTATTGTGTGAAGTGTCAGACAACCTAAATAATAGGTGGCACAACCAGCCCTATCTACAATGACTTTCTATTTGGATTTCAAAAGAATTGTATGATGTGCATTGCTAAAGGAATAGTTCATAGGTTAGTGCAGGGGTCGGCAACCTACAGCACGTGTGCCAAAGGTGGCACGCGAGCTGATTTTTGATGGCACGTGGGGCGGGCTGAGCCACTCAGCCCACCGCTGCTCTGGGGTTCCTGCTACTGGCCCCTTGCCAGCCGGGGTCCCACTCAGCACCTGCCGCTGGCCTGGGGTTCCTTCCCCCAGGCTGGCAACGGGCTGAGAACCCAGCGGGCAGGAGCCAGCAGCCGAAACCCCAGAGCTGCGGTGGGCTGAGCCGCTCAGTCGCTGCTCTGGGGTTCTGGCTGCTGGCCCCTTGCCAGCCGGGGTCCCCGCCGCAGCCCCACTCACCTTGCTTCCGGTTGGAGTTCCAGCACAGGCCCCCTGCCAGACAGGGTCCAGGTCTCCGGCCCTGCTCAGCCGTACCAGCTGCCAGCTCCACTCACCTCAGCTGCCGATCTGGGGTTCCAGCCAGTCAACAACTGATCACTCAGAAGCCTGTGTGCAGCCTAAAGTATCCAAATACGTGCCAGACGTTGGAAAATTCAGCAAGGAAAAGCAAGGGCAAGGATCACACTAAAATAATAAGATCTGCATTTTAATTTAATTTAAAATAAAGCTTCTGAAACATTTTGAAAACCTTGTTTACATATAACACAGTTTGATTATATATTATAGACTTATAGAGAGACCTTCTAAAAACATTAAAATGTATTACCAGCACGTGAAGCCTTAAGTGAGAGTGTATACGTGAAGACTCAGCACACCACTGCTGAAAGGTTGCCGACCCCTGGGTTAGTGTGTTGCTTTAACTCTTGTCATATGTAACAAAATTGTGAAGATATTGGAGCTGAATTGAGACACTCATACCCCGTTACTGAATTTTATTGAAATTAGCCTTTAGAGCTTCTGCTTAATGTTAAAACTGTTAAAAGATGCACTTTTACATAATTTAAAAGCTTGAGCTCCCAATTATGAGCAAATGTAACTGTCACAATCTTTCATTTTTTATAGATTTCTTGACAGTTTCTGTTCCTTTTAACCCGTCAGAGTAACATGCTTGACAGCAACAACTGTAGCAATCCATTTTCTATTTGCTCAATGGCAATTCTTAAGTGTAGTACAATACAAGACAATTATGGAAAGAGTAAGTAACTTTTCCTACTCTACGTGTCTTTTCTGTTGATGACTTTGCTAGTAAACTGACTTTTAAAAGGAGCAATGCCAGACGTGATTTAAAAATGCATTAGGCACTGGTAAGGAAGGTGAATATGACACATCAATGTAGGCATGAGAATGTGTATGATGAAAGTTCATCTGCCCTGTTTTCCCTCATGAGCTGAACTGAAATTGCAAGAGCAAATACATCACTGTTTTTAATAGGAAAAGGTGAGGTTTCAGCCTGTCTTAACTTTTCACTGAAAACATTCAGATTCTCTCCTCAAAGGTTACAAAATAGCTTACAGCGTTAAAGTACTGTTAGCCCTTCATTTTTTTTGGTTGAGTTAGTAGTACCAAGACATAGTTACATAATTCAGGGCTTATGACAGAAAAAAACTTCTGGCTGGCTGGGTCTCAAGCAAGAGGAGTTGATCTGAAAATTAATTTAATAGGTTCATGGACCTCCCCATAAGTGGTTACTTTGCAAAGTGCTTCTAGTTAATACATTTAATCACAGGTAATTTTTTGGTTCCATTCCTCCATTGTAAATAATCTTGAACATTAACTGTGCCTCTACAACACAACCACCACACCATTAAAACTAGGAACTGATTCCAGCCGTATTCTGTCACACAGCAAAAGAGTACGCACTAGAGGTAGCCCTCTCCTTGCCCTGTGGCTGTCTCTTAGAGTGGGCCAAACTGTGCTCTGGTATTAATGCAACTCCACAGCTAACTCGCTGTATTCTTATCTTTGTAGCTGAAGCAGTGTCCTGGTGTAGTGTCACCTTTATTGGGCCATTTAACAATATTGCTGATTCATTACATGAATTTTGCAAGTTTACCAATTGCACTCCCAACCCACCACAGCCCACTGTACAAAATATCACTTGCCATTCATGCTGGAAGGTGTCTAGTTGTAGCTGATCAGGTGAGACTTTGGGTGAAATCCTGCCCCTATCAAAGTCTATCAAGTTTTACCATCGAGTTTAACAGGGCCAGGATTTCACTCATGGTCTTCAGTCCTCCCAAAGCAAACTGTTTGGCAGGTCATGGTTTCCACTTGTGCTGAGAAGAAGGAATTTGCAGAGGGATGGTTATCTCTGGACCATTCTCCTATTGCCATCCACTTCTGAGGAGACTGAGAGATTGTTACCCTCTGAATGTTTTATTTAAAGCTGATTGGATCTGTTGGGCTGAGGGCCTGACCTTTGAAGGGAACTGGACAACTCTCTCTAGCAATCCTGTGCCGCACAGGTGCACTTATTTCATTGCACAACTGCATGTTTTTGAACATCCTGGTTCCTTGCCTCTATAGGGATCATTCTAATCCAAGGCCAGAGATCATTTAGTGCCAAAAGTCCTTCCTTAGAACTAGTTTTCCTATACATAAAATGCACCATTATTTGGAAGTCCTAAACCAGTACCAAGTTAGCACTTGCCAATGGTCTGCTCCTCTTGTAATGTGTAGTAATAGGCTTATAGCAGTGTTTCCCTGGTGGGGAGGATGGCCACTTTGATTAGGCTCTAGCTTCTTGCAAGAATAGCTGAAGAAGCAGAGGTCAAATGATGAAAAACAGTGGCTTTTTCTTTATTTAGGATTTGGCAGAACCAAAACCTGGCACTGAATAGTGAGCTCATTACTGACTACTTAGATGGCGCCTTGTTTTATGAGTGCTAAGTGCAGTGACCCAACAGGAAATGGAGGGAAACGTTTCCACTCTGCAGAATGAAAAGTGCACCATTACTTTTCAAATTGTTTCCCAAAAAATTCCCTCTCCTTCCTCCAACCTGTGAGAGGAGGATCAGTACTTGCCCCTTTCTTTGTGCTGCATATGTGTAAAAATCTTGATTCAAGGCATTGAAGATATTTTGCATGGTCTGGGGACTGATTTCCCCCTCCATATTTGTAAACGGTCTCAATCTCCATTCCCATTTGGAGTTTGAGGATATTTAAAAAGGGGTTTTGACATGCAGCCTGTGGAAACCTGGGCAGCCATGACAGGTGGTGCAGTCACCATTAAACAGTAATGGAATTACTCAGCGGGTGCAGAATGGGAGAGAAGGGAAGAGAAGACAGTGAGAAAAATGGACATTGGAAGATACAAAAATGAAGAGAGACAAAGTATGGACACAAATGGAATCCCTGACCAAGGGTAAATAATGGGCAAAGTGAGAAACTTCTCTGCAGATCATTGTTCCAGCAACAAAGAGAACCGTGTTAAAAGCAGAAGAAACTGAAACGGAGAATGGGAGGATGAGGATCTCTGAGCTATCCTAATCTGGGTAACACTTTGTACAATCCCGCAGTCCTACTCCTGCAGATAAACTCCCATTGATTAAGCGTATCTGGTTGTGTTTTCACATAACAGTTAAAAAAGCCCAAACACAGGCAAGATGGTGAATGCTTTTTAGCAATCAGAGATACCAGGAAACTTCTGAGAGAAGAACTGATTTGGCTCTGTTATTCCTGAAGGGCTGCCAGTATTTAAAAATATAGATATATATTGTGACAGCCACACACTACCTCCCATTCTAAAATATCCAGCTTGTGTTTATATTGCCACATTTCGGAGTGCAGAAATGTTGTGTATGTGAATGATGAGCCTGGCACGTGCCCAGAAACAGAAAATTATATGAAGAAGAGTAACATGCGCTCATACCTACAGTGTCTGTGCTGGGCTGGAACAGTGGTTGCAGTTTTAAGTACCCAGAAGTCACCTACTACAGGACAGGCCCAACAAAGAAAGTAACAGAACGCCACTAGCTGTCACCTTCAGCCCCCAACTAAAACCTCTCCAGCGTATCAAGGATCTACAACCTATCCTGAAGGATGATCCATCACTCTCACAGATCTTTGGAGACAGGCCAGTCCTTGCTTACAGACAGCCTCCAAACTGAAACAAATACTCACCAGCTACCACACACCACAAACACTAACCCAGGAACCTATCCTTGCAACAAAGCCTATTGCCAACTCTGTCCACATATCTATTCAGTGGACACCATCATAGGACCTAATCACATCAGCCACACTATCAGAGGCTTGTTCACCTGCACGCCTACCAATGTGATATATGCCATCATGTGCCAGCAATGCCCCTCTGCCATGTACATTGGCCAAACCGGACAGTCTCTATGTAAAAGAATAAATGGACATAAATCAGATGTCAAGAATTATAACATTCAAAAACCAATTGGAGAACACTTCAGTCTCCCTGGCCACTCAATTATGGACTTAAGTCGCAATATTACAACAAAAAAACTTCAAAACAGACTCCAAGGAGAGACTGCTGAATTGGAATTAATTTGCAAACTGGACACCATTAAATTAGGCTTGAATAAAGACTGGGAGTGGATGGGTCATTACACAAAGTAAAACTATTTCCCCATGTTTATTTCCCCCCTACTGCTCCTCACACCTTCTTGTCAACCGCTGGAAATGGGCCATTTTGATTAACACTACAAAGTTTGTTTTTTTTCCCCCTCTCCCGCTGGTAATAGCTCACCTTACCATACACACTATAATGAGTGATCTGTTAACACTGTTCTCTGTGTATATATCTATATCGATCTTCCTACTGTATTTTCCACTGCATGCATCCGATGAAGTGGGTTTTAGCCCACGAAAGCTTATGCTCAAATAAATTAGTCTCTAAGGTGCCACACGTACTCCTGTTCTTTTTGCTGATACAGACTAACACGGCTGCTACTCTGAAACCAGTTTTAAGATGGTTCAGGGTAATTCAGTGTTACCAGGCCAGCCACTATATTTGCCAAAGAAGACTTAATGTACAAAATATCTATGAAAGGCAGTTTGCAAAGGGGGAGATCGAAGTGGAAATTGTTTGAAACCCCTGTGCCCCTTCATCTGGGGAAAGCAAAAGATCCCATTCCAATTCTCTAGCCTTCCCAAGGACTCCTCCAGCAAACACGAGGAAGGAAAACCAAGACCTGACATGTCTAAGGTGTTTCCAGACAAGACAAAAATGAGAAAGAATTGCTTTAAAACTGTAGGGTTTTTATATGCCATGAAGAAGCACACCAGAGCACAAGCCTTGTTTTGCCTTTACAGTTCACATAAACAAAACCAATAAAATAGAGAGAGCTTTATACGTCAGAGGCACAAGCAGAATCCTAGACTCCACTCCTGAGGCTGCATGGGAATTTTCCTCTCCCTGGCCCCCTTTCCTGGAGTTCCAAGCAGGACAGGATGTGTCTGTTTCAGGTCTTTTACACAGCAACGATCCCCTTCTTACTTTCGGTCCCACGTATTCCTGATCGTCACCCCTGTGAGTCTTTGAATTTGCTCCAGATGAAGCCTGTGCCCAACAACAGCAGTTGTCAGCGCATGGCAGCTCTGGTAATTAGAGAGAGGCTGTTAAAACTGGGCTGGTCAACAATGTTCATTAAAACAGGTTTTTTGATGAAAAATCAGGTTTTTCAGGGAAAGTTGAAATTTTCACAGACAGTGTCTGTCTTCCATGGAGAATTTTGACTTTTCATCAAAAACTTGATAACCAAAAAGTTTCTGGCTAAAAAGTAAAGTTTTTGGTCCCCTAGAACTCCATTTTCTCACCAGTTCTTCTCAGGTAAAATGATGCTTAGAACAAGGCAGAAGCAAGAAAGGAACTGAAACTAAGCAAAAGTATCAGAGGGGTAGCCGTGTTGGTCTGTATCTACAAAAACAACAACGAGTCTGGTGGCACCTTAAAGACTAACAGATTTATTCGGGCATAAGCTTTCGTGGGTAAAA